>NC_025698.1:1453985-1477614 GCF_000633955.1 Camelina sativa | reverse complement strand
GGGACAGTGCAAAAAGGTCGGTGACGGAGAAAACGACAATTCATAGAAGTTTCCATTACTATCGTTGAATTTAAGAAGGTAGGGCCTTCAATGGGCCTAAACTTGGCCGTACACTAATATATCTGGACCAGTATATCTCGTACAGATTTGTTAAATTCGCGTTCACCAAACAACGGTACCAAATAGTGAATACGAAATTAAGTTGTGTTGAGTTGAGATATTAAATCATCGATAGATTGATGGGATTATTACAATTCAATGTCTGTGTTAGGCACCATACAGATTACAGTCTACAGAGGCTTCGTAGATCCATATAATTCGACATATCATAATAATAACACGTGAGAGTAATGTGTTAGGTATACATTTTTTTTTTGTGCAACCAAAAAGAGGGAGGGATGCAACACAAGTATACATTACATTCTAACACTATCATTATTCTTCTTCTTTCTTTTTTTTTTTTTTTTTTCCTTTTTTTGTTAAGGACCACCACTATCATTATGCACGTTACATTAATTACATAGGTTTGGAACCGAAAATTTAACCGACCTTTATGTTTTTTTTTTTTTAACTCAAGTTTACCAACCTTTATGTTTTAAGAATTAATGACTAATACTAATATATACTATACTATACTAACACATTTATATAGGTTGAAATAATTATATTATTCCACACATGTTTTTTACCAAATAATTGGAGATTTTTTTGTTTCGTAGAACAAATAAATGGAGTTATGTCTTTTATCACTAAATTATACTAAGTTCTTAAAAATATTCACAGACGAGTTCTTAACTAGGATTAGTAAAGTTATTGAATCAAATCCATTTCTATTTTGCGTAATTTTCCATTTCTAATGATTTTTTCAACTTACTTAATCGATGACATCCGGTTTTCCACTTCTCTTTCTGTTGTTGTTGTTTGTCCTCAAATGAACAATTTGCGTACGTAAGCCACATTTGGATATGTATTTAACAGTGCTCATGAATTGAGAAACATACTATTTTTTCATCTAAGAAAAGCGACCTTTGATGTTTGGAATTTGTTCTTATCCATAAAGAAATAATAAACGATAAAAAGACGAAAGATGATGGAAAGTGAGCTGGCGTGAACTTAAAGTGGTATAAAAATGGTTTAGACAAAGCCATGACGATACCGACCAAACGCCAAATGACAAAACTACAGTAGCAACAACTATATCAAACTTGTCATTATTTCTGTTTAAAACTAGAAATACATTATCAAGAGGCTTCTAGATTAATTGTTACATCATCGTCTCAACTCTTACAAGTTACATCTCCAATCATCCATTATAGTGGAAATGTTTATTGTTCGTGAAAATGAAGTATGAAGAAGGATGATTGATTCTACATATAGTATTTGAGAAAAATATAACCGAACACGTATAAACCTCATTGTGAACTAGAAATGGTTTAACGTACGTACCCGGCGTTAGGTGCAGTACCAACAGTAATATATTAACTAATCATGTACTAAATGACATCTTCATTCGCGTTCATATATATTTGTTTAATGTATAGTCAGCAATAATTGACATTCAACATATGTATTAGAAAATGGATAGCCACGTAAGAGATGCATGGCATGTGTAGTAAGTCGTCATCCGCACATATATAGAATATTATCTAAACAAACAAACAAACATACGGGCAGAAATAAACAATCATTTTATGTAAATCTATGATCTTATAGCTAGTTGCTTATTGATTGCAAACTCTATATATTCACCATAATATTAGTTTATAATCTAATTAATTAAGGGTCACCATTTCATCTTAATACTCTCAGACACACACTCTCACTTGACACTTGGGCAAGAGAGATTGTAGAATATGACTTACAAAGTTACAGGTACATCGAGTACCAGATTATGAATATGATTTTATAATTAATGTACGGTTAATTAGGTGGACATATGTATTACACTGATAGATTCAACGCATTGAAATTATGATTTTTTTTAAAAGTATTTGTATGTGGATCTTTGGACTAGCTCTATGCCTCTATCTATATATATAAAGCCATTTTCATACTCTCAAAGTTAATCCTATTATATTATTTCAAGTTGGCACTCGTTTGTCTCATTGTTTGGTCCAGAGATGTAAAATTGGTTTTCTTTCTTTTATATAGTGAAACGATAACGTATACATCTGCACTTTTTTACAAATGAATTTTTAAAAAGCTTCAATATGTTGTGTATACACACATATGTACATACGGAAACCAGAAGAATGAATTGTTAAAATAGACCTGCAATAACCGACATGTAATATATACTATACGAATATTGCAGACTTGTAGTTGTAAACAGCACATAGTATAGTACTCACGTGTAGGAAGAATATTCCGTGGACCGTAAATAAGGTTCCTCCTCCATAGTAGTAGCTCAGCGCAAAATAATACTATAATGGAATTAGCTAGATTAATAATGCAGACTTCATATTATTCTGATTCACAAAAGTGATCAATNACAAATCTCAATTTTTTTTTTTTTTTTTTTTGGGTAGGTAAATGTCAACAAATTATTACTATTTAAACAACTTTTCTGAATGTTATACTAATAAAATTTTAAACGTGATGATAAAAAAAAAATAGAGAGAATAAAAACGTAAAAAGCGGAATATGATGATTCCATTGCTTAGAATAGTTAAAAAAGATTAGTAGTAATAATGATAGAAGCTTTTATTGAAGAATTATGCGGTCAATAATTAAATAGTTTTGAATATCGTTACAAAGGACAATTGGAAAAAAAAAAAGGGTGACATTTACACGCACTCACATTGACGCATCGACGTCAAAGGCATCCATCATCGTAAGCACTCAAAAAGCTTACGGCTTTGTCACACACACACACACAAACACTATTAAGCAAGGAGTACAGTAAGTCCAACGCAAAAATAAAAAAGGTTGAAAAGGAAGCAACTTTATTAACAAATCTCGAATCTCAATCGAAATCGACCCACCCATAAAAATTTCTTTTGCAAAAAGAAGGGATTAGAGAGAAAGAGAAGAAAAGATTATCTCTTTTGGCTTTTTCTTTTGTGGGTTAATTTAAGCGAAGCTAAGAGAGATCTTCTCTGCTTCTTCGTCTCTCTCTTTCTCTCACGGTTTCTTTCTCGATTGCTCTCTCTCTCTCTCTCAAGAACCCAAGTGACGTCTGCTTTCAGCTGATTTGTTTCTTCCCTCTCTCTCTCTTCTTCTCTGGGGGACCTATTTGATTTTTGATCTATCAAAAGCTGGTGTGTTTGTGTTTCCTTTTTTTTGTTTGTTTCTTTGTGTTTCCTTTTCTTTTTTTTTGGGTATCTCTCTGTGATCGCTTCTACGTGTTGGGTTATTCAGAGAAACTCAATTTGTTTTGATTTGCAATGTGTCAATACTAAACTTTTTGAAAAAGAAAAAAAATAAGATTCATCGCCTCTCGTTTGTTTTTGCAGCTACGGCTTATTTGGGATGTAGTGATGATGATGAGATGCTTGTTTTAGCTCGAAGTATCCGCCCGCTTGTTCAAACTCTCTCTCTCACACTAAATCTTCTTCTCGATCATGGATTTTAACGAGATCTCGTTCTTCTTCCGAGATGATTTGCCACTGTTGGAGCTCTGTTCTGTCCTCATCAACCTCGCACTTTTTCTTGTCTTTCTGTTTGCTGTCTCTGCGAGGCAGATTCTCGTCTGCGTGAGAAGAGGCAGAGATAGGTTCTCCAAGGACGATACGGTTTCTGCTTCTAATGTTAGCTTGGAAAGAGAGATTAACGATGTCACTGTTGGGTTTGGGTTTAAACTGTCTCTGCTCTGCTGCTTGTATATGTTGGGCGTTCAAGTTTTGGTGTTAGGTTTTGATGGGGTTAAGGTTATAAGAGAAGTCAGTGTCTGGTTCCTTCTTTGCTTTCCAGCTGCTCAGTGTTTAGCTTGGTTTTTCCTTAGCTTCTCAGTTCTTCATTTGAAATACAAGTCATCAGAGAAGTTACCTTTCTTGTTGAGGTTATGGTGGTTTTTAGCGTTTTCGATTTGTTTGTGTACTATGTATGTGGATGGAAGAAGGCTAGCGATTGAAGGTTGGAGCGGTTGTTCTTCTCATGTTGTGGCCAATTTAGCTGTTACACCTGCTCTTGGGTTTCTTTGCTTTGTGGCTTTGAGAGGCATTTCTGGTATTCAAGTTCGCCGAAGCTCTTCTGATCTTCAGGAGCCTTTGCTTGAAGAAGAAGAGGCAGCTTGTCTTAAAGTTACTCCATATAGTAGTGCTGGACTAGTTAGCCTCATCACACTTTCTTGGTTAGATCCACTTCTCTCGGCCGGTTCTAAAAGACCGCTTGAGCTTAAGGATATACCGCTTCTTGCTCCAAGAGATAGAGCCAAGTCAAGTTACAAGGTCTTGAAGTCGAATTGGAAGAGATCAAAATCCGAGAATCCTTCAAAGCCTCCTTCTTTAGCTCGTGCCATTCTGAAATCATTCTGGAAAGAAGCAGCTTGCAATGCCGTCTTTGCTGGGTTGAATACTCTAGTGTCCTATGTGGGTCCTTATTTGATCAGCTACTTTGTTGATTATCTTGGAGGGAAGGAGATTTTCCCACATGAAGGATATGTTCTCGCTGGGATATTCTTTACGTCCAAGCTTATAGAGACAGTCACCACCCGCCAATGGTATATGGGTGTTGATATCTTAGGGATGCATGTTAGATCAGCTTTAACAGCTATGGTATACCGAAAAGGTCTCAAACTTTCGAGTATAGCCAAGCAGAACCACACCAGCGGTGAAATTGTAAACTACATGGCAGTCGATGTCCAGCGCATAGGAGATTACTCATGGTATCTTCATGATATTTGGATGCTTCCGATGCAAATTATTCTTGCTCTTGCAATTTTATATAAAAGCGTGGGCATAGCTTCTGTAGCTACATTGGTTGCTACAATAATCTCTATTCTTGTCACGATTCCATTGGCTAAGGTCCAGGAAGACTATCAAGATAAATTGATGACTGCGAAAGATGAAAGAATGAGGAAAACGTCAGAGTGTCTTAGGAACATGAGAGTTCTGAAATTGCAAGCATGGGAAGATCGTTATAGAGTGAGATTGGAAGAAATGAGGGAAGAGGAGTATGGTTGGCTTCGCAAAGCCTTATATTCACAGGCTTTCGTTACTTTCATCTTTTGGAGTTCCCCGATCTTTGTAGCCGCAGTTACATTCGCTACTTCGATATTCCTAGGCACTCAACTTACAGCTGGAGGTGTTCTTTCTGCTCTGGCAACATTCAGAATTCTTCAGGAGCCACTTAGGAACTTTCCTGATCTGGTATCAATGATGGCTCAGACAAAGGTCTCTCTTGATAGGATTTCCGGGTTCTTGCAGGAGGAAGAGCTACAGGAAGATGCAACTATTGTTATTCCACGTGGACTCTCAAATATAGCCATAGAGATTGAAGACGGTGTGTTTTGTTGGGACCCTTTTTCCTCTAGGCCGACATTATCTGGGATTCAGATGAAAGTGGAGAAGGGTATGCGTGTGGCTGTCTGTGGCACAGTTGGCTCTGGAAAATCAAGTTTTATCTCTTGCATCCTCGGGGAAATCCCAAAAATCTCTGGTGAAGTACGTTAATGTTTTGTGGTTGTTTCGTCTAAATTGCTCCACTTGTATTTTAATATTCTCTTAATTATCATTGATCCACCTGCTGATAATTGTTATATAGGTTAGAACATGTGGTACTACTGGTTATGTGTCTCAATCGGCTTGGATTCAGTCTGGTAACATTGAAGAAAACATTCTATTTGGCAGTCCAATGGAGAAAGCAAGGTACAAGAATGTGATACAAGCATGTTCGCTAAAGAAAGATTTAGAGCTTTTCTCACATGGGGACCAAACTATTATTGGAGAGAGAGGTATAAATCTCAGCGGAGGTCAGAAACAGCGCGTACAACTTGCAAGAGCATTGTATCAAGATGCTGACATATATTTGCTAGATGACCCTTTTAGTGCTCTTGATGCACACACTGGCTCTGATTTATTTAGGGTAAGAAGCAATTTTATAACCTCAATCACTATTTCATATTTTGAGTCTGAATGTTTGCATAATGTGGTAATTAATGGTTATACAGGACTATATTCTATCTGCATTGGCTGAGAAAACTGTTGTTTTTGTGACGCATCAAGTTGAGTTTCTTCCTGCAGCTGATCTAATATTGGTAAGAAACTCATTTTCTCGGTTTTACTACGCATTAATTTTGGCTACTGTTGGTCCTTTTAGAAATGCTAAAGGGTCTCTTATAGGTGTTTAGCTTACCAGATGTGATGAACTTGTCTCTATTGTTGCAGAAAGGTAAAACTGTTGAAGGAGTATTCAAACTATTATTGTTATGACAAGCTCTGAAAATGTCTATTTGTGTTGTTTCGAAGGTTCTGAAGGAAGGCAGGATTATTCAATCGGGTAAATATGATGATCTGCTACAAGCAGGTACTGATTTTAAGGCCTTAGTGTCTGCGCATCACGAAGCAATTGAGGCCATGGACATCCCAAGTCTCTCCTCAGAAGACTCTGATGAAAATCCAATCCTCGATAATTTGATCTTGCATAATCCAAAGTCAGATGTTTTTGAAAATGACATTGAGACTTTGGCAAAGGAATTACAAGATGGTGGATCTTCTTCAGATCTAAAGGCAATCAAAGAGAAGAAGAAGAAAGCAAAGCGTTCCCGCAAAAAGCAGCTTGTCCAAGAAGAGGAAAGAGTAAAGGGAAAAGTCAGCATGAAGGTGTACTTGTCATATATGGGTGCAGCATATAAAGGGCTTTTGATTCCTCTTATTATACTCGCACAAGCTTCTTTCCAATTTCTTCAGATTGCTAGTAACTGGTGGATGGCTTGGGCGAATCCTCAAACTGAAGGTGACCAGTCTAAAGTGGATCCCACACTGCTTCTCATCGTTTATACGGCTTTAGCTTTTGGGAGCTCTGTGTTCATATTTGTTCGAGCTGCTCTGGTTGCAACTTTCGGTCTGGCAGCTGCACAGAAACTCTTCTTGAATATGCTCAGAAGTGTGTTCCGAGCGCCAATGTCATTCTTTGATTCCACTCCTGCAGGAAGAATTTTGAATCGGGTATGTAGATGTGGTATTATAACCAAAATCCACCAGTTTCTGTATTACTTTTCTGATTTTGGGAATATTTATTGGTGGGCAGGTTTCTATTGATCAAAGTGTTGTGGATCTTGACATTCCTTTTAGACTCGGTGGGTTTGCTTCAACTACAATACAACTCTTTGGGATTGTCGCTGTAATGACTAATGTTACATGGCAAGTTTTCCTTCTTGTTGTTCCGGTAGCGGTTGCTTGCTTTTGGATGCAGGTAAATCTATTTTCTATTTTCCCTCTGAAAGATTTTTTATTTTATAATTGACTGATATTGAAATCAAATGCAGAAATATTACATGGCTTCTTCAAGAGAATTGGTTCGGATTGTTAGTATCCAGAAGTCTCCAATAATTCATCTTTTTGGAGAATCAATTGCTGGTGCTGCCACAATAAGAGGATTTGGCCAGGAAAAAAGATTTATCAAAAGGAATCTTTATCTCCTCGATTGTTTTGTTCGACCTTTCTTCTGCAGTATCGCTGCTATCGAATGGCTTTGTTTACGCATGGAATTACTTTCCACACTTGTATTTGCTTTCTGTATGGTTTTACTCGTCAGTTTTCAACATGGAACCATTGATCCAAGTAAGTATCTCTAGTTTCTTCAACAGAAAAACAAATCAACGAGAAGCTGTGTTTTCTAATATAGTAATGTTTCTGCTGTAATAATAGGCATGGCAGGGCTTGCTGTGACATATGGGCTTAACTTGAATGGACGTCTATCACGATGGATACTTAGCTTTTGTAAGCTTGAAAACAAAATTATCTCAATCGAAAGGATTTATCAGTATAGTCAGATTTTAGGAGAAGCACCACCGATTGTCGAAGATTTCCGCCCACCGTCCTCGTGGCCTGAAACGGGAACAATAGAGTTACTTGATGTTAAGGTACTAGTTCAAAAATAGTATTTTTACTACCTTCTCTGCACTTTTATTTCTCTGTTTTCTTATTGCTTCGTGTTCTTTTTTAAGGTTCGTTATGCTGAGAATCTTCCAACAGTACTCCATGGGGTAAGCTGTTTGTTTCCGGGTGGAAAAAAGATTGGAATTGTTGGGAGAACGGGAAGCGGAAAGTCAACTTTGATTCAAGCTTTGTTTCGGTTGATTGAGCCAACTTCTGGAAAAATTACTATAGACAACATAGATATTTCTCGAATTGGTCTTCATGATCTCCGTAGTCGCCTTGGTATTATACCTCAAGATCCTACATTATTTGAAGGAACAATCCGAGCCAATCTTGACCCACTCGAAGAACATTCAGATGATAAAATCTGGGAGGTATATACTATGTTGTTTCGAACTCTGTCTTGTTTCTGCTTTAGATGTTAATCCCTTGGAATTGGACTTAGTTTCTAGAGTTTTACTCAACTTTTTGCTTACAGGCGCTTGACAAATCCCAGCTTGGAGACGTTGTTAGAGGAAAAGACCTAAAACTTGACTCTCCAGGTAACTATTTGCACCAAAGAATCTCTTTTTCCTTTTCTTTTAATTCCGGTAGTTTGGCTTCTTTCTACTGATTTTTTGACTCAAAACATATATCAAACAGTACTGGAAAATGGAGATAACTGGAGTGTTGGGCAGAGACAGCTTGTGTCACTTGGAAGAGCATTACTAAAACAAGCGAAAATACTTGTGCTTGATGAAGCAACAGCATCAGTTGATACTGCAACAGACAATCTAATCCAGAAGATCATCAGAACCGAGTTTGAAGACTGCACGGTCTGCACCATTGCTCATCGGATCCCAACTGTTATCGACAGTGACCTTGTTTTGGTTCTTAGCGATGGTAAGTCATATACAAATAAAAAACATTAATCCCTTTATCTTCGTATTACCTGTCTTTTGGGAGAATTCAGTGCTGTGTTACGGTTTGTGTTGCAGGTAGAGTAGCAGAGTTTGATACTCCTGCGCGGCTATTAGAAGACAAATCATCCATGTTCTTGAAATTGGTAACAGAATACTCCTCAAGATCTACTGGGATCCCTGATTTTTGATCATCCACGTTAAAAAAAATTCAGTTTAGGGAGGGGTTTCTCAAGAGGATATAAAAGAACTGAAATGTGACAAAAGCTTAAGGTCTAACCGTCAAGTAAGGGAGAGTTTTGCACTGGGTTTAAAGAGAAAAAAGCATGAAATGATGCAATCTTCAAGCTTAAAAAACTTTGGGGTTTAAATCTCATCTTTTGACATTGGGAGAAAACCTTTTTGTACGGAACAGTTAGTTTATATGTGCGTTTGATGTTATCAAATAATCTGGCAAAAACAGAGAAAGATTAGAAGAGATCAATCCTTTGTTAATCATCCAAGACACAATTCACAATTGTATAATACTGGTGACTATTCTGTACTGGGCTTATGATGAGCGTCATATGAAGCCCAATAGCAGTATTGTGACGTTGTAGTACCCGATGAAGAAAACGAGGCGTGTGGAGCGTGCGGGTATAAATGCGCACGTAGTGAACGAAACACTCACCACGCTGCTGCATTTAATTTCCTTCAACGGTCGTATTTTAATTTATTTAAGGCTATATAATTATATAATTAGTAACTTAAACATATTAAAAAACAAAAAATGCATTGGCAAATGGTTGATTTATTGAGTTTGAGTACATAATAATTTCATTAATCCAGTAAAACTTCAACGGAAACCAAATGAATTTCAAAATTTGGTGTTGCTCAAAAAGGGCAAAACAAAACTAATAATATACGCAATAAAATCTAACCATTAAATCTCGTGAAGAAGCAAAAAAGCAAAAAAAAACACAGAGAGACAAAGGCAGACAAAAAAGCCTTACAAGTGAAAAACTTGAACAGCTTCACTTAATAGTTCCTGTCCTGAGCTTTGAAAAAACAAAAGAGAAGAAGCTCCTACCCTCTGCAACACACAAAGGATACTCGTGATGCAGAGCTCTTACTCTTCACGAGCTTCATCATCTTCTTCCTTAGACTCTGAATCCCAGGTTTTGAATTCTCTTCACTCTTCTTTAAAAACCCATTTCTTCCTCTCCAATACCATGCACTTCAACAACACTAAACAACCAACTCCTTTCTTGAGCTCGCTGCGATGGAATCCAAAACTTGCTTACTCTGCATTACCTTCCTTTTCTTCTGTCTTTCTTTCTCTTCATCAAAAATCCTACAGAAACAGACTTACATTGTTCAGCTTCATCCTAACACCGAAACCGCTAAAACCTTTACCTCAAAGTTCGATTGGCATCTTTCTTTTCTCCAAGAAGCAGTTTTGGGTGTTGAAGAAGAAGAAGAAGAGCCTTCTTCACGACTTCTATACTCCTATGGCTCTGCCATGGAAGGCTTTGCTGCTCAGTTAACTGAATCAGAAGCCGAGATGCTGAGATATTCACCTGAAGTTGTTGCAGTGAGACCTGACCATGTTCTCCAGGTTCAAACCACGTACTCTTACAAGTTCTTGGGACTTGACGGTATAGGAAACTCCGGTGTATGGTCTAAATCTCGGTTTGGTCAAGGCACGATTGTTGGCGTGCTTGATACAGGAGTTTGGCCTGAAAGTCCAAGCTTTGACGATACCGGGATGCCTTCTGTTCCACGGAAATGGAAAGGGATTTGTCAAGAAGGAGAGAACTTCAGTTCCTCGAGCTGTAACCGTAAGCTAATCGGTGCTAGATTCTTCATCAGAGGACACCGTGTCGCTAACTCGCCAGAGGAATCACCAAACATGCCTCGTGAATACATCTCGGCAAGAGATTCAACGGGACATGGGACTCACACGGCTTCAACGGTTGGTGGATCCTCTGTTTCGATGGCAAGTGTTCTCGGCAATGGAGTTGGTGTGGCTCGTGGGATGGCACCTGGAGCTCACATTGCATTTTATAAAGTTTGTTGGTTCAATGGTTGTTACAGCTCTGACATTCTAGCTGCTATAGATGTAGCGATTCAAGATAAAGTCGATGTTCTTTCGCTCTCCCTTGGCGGTTTCCCCATTCCTTTGTATGATGACACAATTGCCATTGGAACCTTCCGAGCCATGGAACGTGGTATATCCGTAATCTGTGCAGCTGGTAACAATGGTCCAATCGAAAGCTCGGTTGCAAACTCAGCTCCTTGGGTCTCAACCATTGGTGCAGGCACGCTTGATCGAAAGTTCCCTGCTGTGGTCCGATTAGCCAACGGAAAGCTTCTCTATGGAGAGTCCTTGTATCCGGGGAAAGGTTTAAAGAATACCGAAAGAGAGGTCGAGGTTATTTACATCACGGGAGGAGAAAAAGGAAGTGAGTTCTGCTTGAGAGGGTCACTTCCAAGAGATAAAATCCAAGGCAAAATGGTGATTTGTGACCGAGGTGTCAATGGAAGATCGGAGAAAGGTGAAGCGATTAAAGAAGCAGGTGGAGTTGCAATGATCTTAGCCAACACAGAGATCAACCAAGAAGAAGATTCTGTCGACGTTCATCTCTTACCAGCTACATTGATTGGTTACGCAGAGTCAGTTCTTCTGAAAGCTTATGTTAATGCCACTGTGAAACCAAAGGCACGCATCATTTTTGGTGGGACGGTGACTGGGCGGTCAAGAGCACCAGAAGTGGCTCAGTTTTCAGCTCGAGGACCGAGTTTAGCCAATCCTTCGATACTAAAACCGGATATGATCGCTCCGGGAGTCAATATCATCGCGGCTTGGCCTCAGAATCTAGGACCAACTGGACTTCCTTATGATACCAGAAGAGTTAACTTCACTGTAATGTCAGGAACTTCAATGTCTTGTCCACATGTTAGCGGAATCACTGCTCTTATCCGGTCTACATACCCGAATTGGTCTCCTGCTGCAATCAAGTCCGCATTGATGACAACAGCGGATTTGTATGATCGTCGAGGCAAAGCGATAAAGGACGGTAACAAACCAGCTGGTGTGTTTGCCATTGGAGCAGGGCATGTAAATCCGCAAAAGGCAATAAACCCGGGATTGGTTTACAACATTCAACCAGTGGACTACATTACTTACCTCTGCACGCTAGGTTTCACAAGAGCAGACATTTTAGCAATCACTCACAAGAACGTGACCTGCAACGGGATATTACGAAAGAACCCGGGGTTTAGCCTCAATTACCCGTCCATTTCAGTGATTTTTAAACGTGGCAAGACGACAGAGATGATCACAAGACGTGTGACTAACGTTGGAAGCCCTAACTCGATATACTCGGTGAACGTCAAGGCTCCTGAGGGGGTCAAAGTGGTTGTAAACCCTAAGAGACTTGTGTTTAACCACGCAGATCAAACGCTAAGTTATCGAGTATGGTTTGTGTTGAAGAAGAGAAACAGAGGAAAGAGTGTGGCTACCTTTGCACAGGGACAGTTGACTTGGGTCAACTCTCGGAACCAGATGCAGCGAGTTAGGAGCCCAATCTCTGTGACTTTGAAGAATTGAGCCAATGAAGGAAACGTTACATTCTGTTTCAAAAGTTTGTGTTAGCTTTTAAATAGTAGATTTATTAGGTTTTGATGCTAAGAAAACCTAGTGAAGCTGATTCATTGTTGTTATTCTCTACTACACACACTAGCTGTATTTCATTTTTCAGATTTTGAAAATGAAACTACTGGTGATTCTATCATATAGTTCGATTTCATCACTAAACCTTAATCCAGATACTTGCTTCTTTTGATTTTTCTGCACAATCAAACCACTAGAACAACAAATTAACTGGCCAATATCGAGTTATGCGATCAAAAGGAAATAAAATTGAGTTCGAGCTGTATAGTGAGTCAGGCGCCATAGGAGCGATAAACCCTAAATACTGTATACAAATATCTTCAAAGAGAAGGTTCAGTTGTTGTTTGATATTCACAAACGACCACAAGAGACATGTACATTTGTGTATACTCATATATCTGAATGTGATTAACAATTTACAGATCAAAGAGATGTAATGAATTGAAGAAACAAGAAACGAACCCTGGCTTTTGTTATCTGTGTACTTGTCTCTTTTCATATCTCTCTGTTCCCACTTCCATCATTGATCATATGCACCTGACAGAATATAATTCACCTTCAGATCGATGTTGGGCTGAAAAGGGTTTCTTAACAAATGCAGAGACGATCTGAGAGCATTGATGGTTTTTGCTATATACCAACTCCGGTTTCACTTGATGTCTTCATGATTCTCAGTCTTTTCACGGACACAAGGAACATCCTGAGAACATGAAAAGATCGTTTGAACTGTAACTGATGTGCTAGCTATAACAAATAAAGATGATAAATAAGGAAGATATAAAGGGCGAATACGTACTGCCAAGGAACATCTCCTACAAGCATCCAATCTCCGTCTTTATCTTGATACGTTATGATATATTCTGATGAGCCATCCAGCAATTTACAAGCTTGTGTTTCCTTGATTTTCTTGCATCCTTGTGTGTTTGATCCTGCAAATTGATCGATTTAAACCAGTCAAATTCAAGAGACACAGAATTTGAAAAGACATGAAATAGAATAATAAAAAAACTGACCTGTTACAGAAGAAGGTATCTGGAAAAACATTTGTTCCAAAGTTTTCGCCAAGGCTTCGTAAGACTCGAGAGCATTGAGATCAACCTTCCTTCCAATTATAACTCCGTCCATTGTCACCTTCACAAGCATAGAAGTCCTGGTAGATTTGATAAAGGAATCATCATCCTTCTTTGCAGCCACCACGCCAATTTTTGCTGTGTCCTTTGGAATGTCAGTAGCTAATGACTTAGCTTGGTTGACCAAACTGTTAATTCTGTAAGTCCGTAGAGGCGGCCAACCTACGGCAACTTGTCTGCTCCATTACCAGAAGAAATTAAAATCAGAAAATAGCAAACTGCAATATACAAGAGAAACAACAGTATGACATTACCAATGTAATCCACAAGTATAACTCAAAACATTTTAGAGAACGAACGATCCAGTCCTGTGGATTAATTCATTCGTCCATTACATATAGGTCTAAAATTAGAAGAAGAGATAGCAAACATCAATACAAAAGACAAGAGAAGAGACATAAATATATAACATTACCAGTGGAATTCAAAAGCATAACTATATATTACATAAAGGGCCCAAAAAACTCTATTTGATTCAAAATCTACCTAGCCTTAAAATCTGAGAACAATCATACACATACATAACACACATATGGTGTATATAAGTCAGCAAGATGACGTTTTTACCTGGTAGCGTTTGAGGCAGCGGCAGAAGAATCAGCAGAGCGTTTCGTTCCACTTTCTCTGGTGAGAGAAGAAGACGAGGAAGACATAGAAGACCGGACTTTCCGACGACCTTTCAGACCAATGCTAAGGCCCAAAGCTAGGTCGAGGTCTGTCTCTGACACCGACTCGTCAGGGCAAGAAGAATCTTCTGAAGACATCTCAGCCTTGTTGTCTTCCCCGATCATCACCGACCCACTTGAAGAACAAACATCTCCAAAACCATTCATAATCCCCAAAATCAATAAACGAAAAGAGAGAGAAAGAAGACGAAAAACGCCACTCAGTGGCTAACAAGAAGAACCCTTAATTCAAATCCAATCACCGATCAAGGTTGAAGAATCCCATAAAACATTAAAGGTTTCAACTTTTCAATACCTCTTAGAATTCTAAAATCTCGAGACAGAATTAACGCAAAAAGAAAAAAAGAATCTTCAGGTAACGCACGGATCCCAGAGCTACAATTGGGAACAAAACGAGGTTTCTTCTCCTGATTCGAGAGGGCGACTTCGATTCACGCGGATCAAAACAAGAAAAAATCGAAACTTTTTAACAGAGAGAGAGGTTTACGAAGAGAGAGAAGGAGAAAGGAAAAAGCGGAAACGGTACACGAATGATATGTGTGCGTTTGGTTTGGGTTTGTTCGTCTAATTAATTAAGTGTAATAAATAAGTTTGTTTGTTTAATTAATTACATCGTGGGACCCATCTGTATACACTTCTAACGACAAGTGTTTTACGTTATTCCTACGCTAAATTGTGTTTATTAATCTTTCCGTAATTAAAGCTTCTTCTTCTTCTTCTTCTTCCTTTACAAGCAAACAATCAACTTACACAGTTAGGGCGGGCGGGGCTCCCATGGTAATCTCCCCTTGCCCGTAACAGTGAGCTTTCTTCACCATCTTTCATCGCCGTACCAGTTGTTCTTCTCCTTTGGTCCCGTCGGACCTTCCTCGCCGGACAATTCTACTGGAAGTCTTCTCAGTACGGTGGCGAGTGAAGCCCTAACCGTCCTCGGAAATCGAGTCATCAACCTCTCTATCTCCTCCCTTGAATCGTACACAACCTTTGGTCCCCATTCTCTCATATACTGCAACCACGGCGCTTCTGCCACCACCACACCGTCACCGCGTAGGTACTCTGCCGCAACGATCTCATACTTTGAGCTCGAATCAACCGAGAGATCGCTACTAGCAGTATCGTTCCTTATCCCAATTCCAAGCATCGTCGATCCCTGTAGGTAAGTCCCCGCCTTAGGAAAGCTTGCGTGGCCATGTTTCGACGAGTATACAACTGCTCTGTTGCTTCCGGGGATGAACTCTAGGTCGTAAGCTTCGATCCACTCGCCGCCACTGTGCTGAGAGAAGTAGATTGAGTAAAGCTCACCTGAGAAATTGCTGATTCGGAGAGTGAAATGTTCCCAATCGCAGACGTGCTGTCCGATACTGATCAACGAGACATCGACCAGTCCTAGTTTTAACGTCGCTGGTCCATTAAAAGGACAGAAGATCCAGAAGACGAGATCCGTGAACGTTCCTCCAAGAGCAGGCTTAACGTGAATGTAAAGCTTCGAGCTTTCAAGGTTTCCTAGCTTGACGAAATCTCTTTGTTGATCATCACACGGCAAATCAATCCAAAACTGTTTGTCATTGCTTACTCCTGGAGGCAAATTCGAGCCATTTTCTTCGATAAGTTGATAGATTGGATTTCCCTTTTCGCATAGAACTGCACCGTTCTTGAAGAACCAAGATACGGAAGATGGTAAGTAGATTTCACCAGGGTGAAAGACCAGTGTAGGACCATAATGGTGAATCAAAGCTTGAGTCTGATCAACATTTGGCATAGCGTGTAAACCTGAATCTAGAATCTTTAGACAAGCAATACCAATACCGAGACCTTCTCTACCAGCAACAAGCCGAGTTCTGCAGAAAAAAGTACCAGCAGAGACACCTCTGCCCCACATTCCTCGGTCTTTAGGCCGGATTCTCCATATGAACAAAGGAACACCTAAAGGTTCTGAAACAGCAGTGACAATGACATTGTGGGTTTCACATTCATCAGTAAGATCAGATCTAACACATCTAACTACATTCAACTCTGGTTTCGCGGAAGTCTTTGTAACCACAAAACCAATCGATCTATACCCTTCAGGAGGCTGCGGTAACCAGAAGTAACCGCGTCCGTTTGTATTATTAATACGTTCTTCTTCTGCTGAATCATTCGAGCTCCAGACAAGAGTAAAATCAACAGGTTCCACTAACGCAGGCTTCTGTTCCTCCTGTTCCAGTAAGTCTCTAGCCGCAAGAACATAACCTCTCAAAGGATGAGAATCAGATTGACAGTAGTGACTTAAGCAATGGAAGTTTGTAGGCAACAACCCCTTTGGTTTGTAGAAGGAAATGCTCTTGTTCTTCTCAGTGGATCTGTATCGCCATATGAATTCAAAATCCGTAATTTTGATGACTTGTAATTTTCCGAGATTGATTGTTCCAGAGCCAAATCCTTTACCTGACCAGTTTCAATGGATGCAGAGAAANAAAAAAAAAAAAAAAAAAAAAAAGCAAAAATCAGAGAATGTTTAAAGATTCTGATCAACCATTGTTTGGATTTGATTAGCTGATATAGCCAGAGAGATCCGATTGAATTAGATTGAATATACGAATCACGAACAAATTAGAGAAGTCGGGAATTTGATGGAATTGGAGTTTTACCTGGAGGCCATTGGGGAATGGGAGACGGAAGGGAGAAGGTTACAGGGTCTTTTAATGGCGGTAGATCTGTGACATTGTTCCAATGGAGACATTTGTAACCCAACATATTCCCTCTCTGATCTCACCAAAACCCTAATGAAAGGAAGATGAAAGATGTCAGCTTTGTATGTTGCATCCCTTTAAGCCCTTCGGAATAAACAAAAGTTTTAGTATTTAATACTTTATTTTCTTCTTATTAGAGAAAACTCTCAAGAAAGAACCAAAAAAAAAGTCACGAATTTCACAGTTTTATGCAAATTCTAAATTTGGATTGGTTTTATGCAATTCTACACATCACCGACGACTACCTTGGGGGACAAGTTAACATCACCTTTGTTTTTCCAAGAAACTTATTATCAACATAAGTAACAAACAAGATTTTGATGAACACGAGAAACTTTTGGACTGTCGCACAAAAACACAATTTATTTTCTTCAATATATCCAAATATACCCCATAAGTTGTAATAGTGTGTTTTATTTAACCATAAATTCTAAATTTTTGGTCCATTCCGCAATACTACTTTCAAAATTTTGATCAATTTCGGAAATATATATGTGAATTTCTTTTATTGAAGTTTATAGAAAAATAATCTCACTTTTTTCTTGAGATAAACGGACGAGCTTCCTCCCATTCTATAAACGGATAAATATGGTGAAATTAATAACGCATCTGTTTTGTAGATTTCTTATAATATGTTCGTTCCCTCATGCAAGATTAACTTGAGATAATTTTTAACCGCACTAACCGGCTCATCAATTCTAATTCTCTGGTTACAATCTGTCTAATAACCGACGAACATCCGACAACCTTTACGGATCACGCAACTGAAGAAAAGTAAATCTCCTTGTCACTGATCGAGAAAGGATACATATTCGACACTAAGCTTGAGTAGGTAGAAGCAAATGGTTTATCAATCTCGCTACAAAATCAACCACCAACAGTGAACAGGGTCTCAGTAGTACGTGTTGTAGTAAGCTTGCGGAGCAGCAGCAGCAGCAGGTTGCTGCACCGGCGCAGCCACTGGTGCTGCTGGAGGAGCATAGCTCTGTGTCGGGTATGTCTGCAAAAGTTTTAACAAAGTAAAGATCCAGTTAGTTGATCCAATCTAAACAACTCGTGGCTGATCCCTGCAATTTTGGTTATTGAAGAACTATTTTGGTTACCTGAGCAGGATATGCACCATAAGCAGCAGCCTGTGGCACAGGTGTTGGTGCTGGTGGAGCCGTGTAGCCGGCGGGATATCCCCCATATGCACCATAAGCAGCCTACAGAGTATATTCAAAACACTATTATAAGAGTAAAAGCATACATGCAAGAACAGATATGGGTTTGGTATCTATCTTTGGTATTTTTACCTGTTGACCGTAAGCAGGGTTCCATTGTTGCGGTTGAGCAGGAGCTGCTTGTGTTGGTGGCCAAGTCTGAGGCTGCGCCGCATAACCACCAGACCATTGAGTCTGAGAATTTGGATATGCATTGGCTACTGGCTGGGCAGGTGGAGTGCCATTGTAAGTTTTCGCCATTTTCGTCCTATCTGACGAGAGAAAATCATCTGCGCTGCGCTTTTTCAGCTCTGATGTGCTCCGATGAGATAAAAAAAGTTTTGCATGCAGATCTTTTGCTTTATTAGTGCACTTCGCATCTCCAAAAAGACCCAAGAACTGCAAAAGCCATTAACATCTGGGTCTTTAAACCAATAACATAGATACAGGATGTTCATATAAGGATTGTCGTATTTCTTGTCCGTTACCTCTATATATATTAACAGTAGCTCTTCCCTCTCAGTGGAACTCGCAGTGTTCTGGGTATCAGCATCTGGCTTGATAAATTTTTCGACAAGCGGCTCAAGGTAATCAATCTTTCTTGGTGGTGGCAGGATCGATTCTAAATGAATCAGTGATTCCATGAGAGGTTTTGACGGTTGTAAATGGTCAAGTGCTTCGACTACAATCCTCCTAGCTTTCTCAGCATCCCCGGCAACCTGCAAGTAGTATTGAGAAAAGTAAGAAGCCAAACACCATTATACTCCGTCAAGAAAACATAACGAGTTCAAAAATCAGTTTTATAACGTCTTAGTAGTCAAGAACATGTGACGTACCAAGTATGAAAACCTTGAATACTGAGCATACAGAAGTGGCAGTATTGGGGAATGTTCTTTCCCCTTTTCAACAGCAATTACTTGCTCATACAAAGTGAAAGCATCATCCAGATTACCCTACAGATAAGATTAGGAGACACGTAAGGGAAACAAACAGTGATAAATAATCTATGCTAGTTCTTTAATCTCCATGAAAGCTTACTAGTCGGCGTTCCATGTTCGCATGTTCGATTACTGCTTCAAGAAGTCCAGGAGAAATTTCAGAGTGCATTAACTGGTATACAGCTCTCGCACCAGCTATATCCCCATTCTCCTCTTTCAGTCGAGCAGCCAAAAGGTGAATCTCTGGTTGTTTCTATCAAAGAAAAGAAAGCAGATAAATAACTACGAGGGTCAACACTGACTATTTCTAAGTTATTCAACAAAGTTAATCGTAAATCATGAAATTTGACTATCCAAAAAGGTTTGGAGAAACAAATTTCGTACCTTGACAAAGACTTGAGTTGCTCGAGCAAGGGCATTGTCGGCAAGGTCGGTACTTCCATTTTCTTTCATGTTTAATACATATCGGATCCAGTATTCTGGGTAATTTGCACAGGCAACCACACATCTTTCATACAGCTTGACGACCTGTTGGATTAGGCACTCAAATGTAAAACACAAATGATAATCACTAGCAAAAAAAACATGTAATCATAGAAAGCACATAGGAGAAAACCACAAGAAATACTCTACAAGTCCAACAGAGGGGCCCTCACATACAGAGGGACCCTCCTTGCCTGACAGACAGATTGTTAGGAAGACACCTGCATTAATAACATTAGAACTTTAACAACAAAGATAACTCGTGTACCTATAATATCCATTGACAAATTGAGAGTTTGAAGTACTTAGCCTTAAAAGTTACCAAATTGAGCCCCATGCTTTGGTCTCAGTTAATTCCCATTTAAAACTTGTTTGATCCAATGGAAACCCAATCAAGCATATGATGCACCAGATACTACTTGACTGTAGGTCAATAATATTACTGAGGTACAACTTAATCTACAAAACACTTTTTACGTTCACATAAGAGAGTTATGCACCCCAGTACCTTATTGAAGTCTCCATCCTTTTCTATGAAATTCAGATAATTGTGCCAATTCTCCAGCTCAGCGACATTGAGAGGCCGCACATGGAAATAGGGCCTCCTTATAGCCATTTCAAAACCAATGATTTTGGATTCAAACTCTTTGGCTTTTGTATATATGGCTTCTCTGATGCCAACGTATTTCTTCAACTCCTCAGGATCAACTGAACCAGCACTTTCCAGTTTAGGGGATTGTTCGGTGGAACCATCAGCCTGAGATTGACCTTCATCTGCCTTTCCACCAGACGCAGATGGTGCACTCTCAGAAGCATCAACACAAGCAGCAGCTGCAGCAGATTCCTCAGCACTCCTTAGTTCCGACAGAGGCCGTGTCTCAGCTAGTTCCTTAAAGCTATAGCAAGACAATCGATTATCAAAACAAAAACAAAAAATACGAGAAAGAAGAGGCAACATAAAAAAAACTATCCAGTTCAGCACAGACGAAAATGATTAATTAAGTCACCAAAATTACCTGCTGAAATATCTATCAAGATTTTGAATTGGATTCTCCAATATTCTGGTGTAAATCATGGCAACTCGGCTCCAGTCCTGCTGCATGTACTCGTACTCGATGTATTTGTCCCACAATGGAGAGGAAAGGAAATCAGTCCCAACGTAAACCAAAGCTCGTTCAAAAAGCCTGCAGCAGCATTATAGTTAAAGGAATGTCATATGAGATGAAAGACACAGACATATCCAATCAATAAAGACAAACACAACTTCTATGGAGAAATGGATTCACTCTTTGAATGCATGATACTGCCAAACACTGCATTTACCTTCCTGGTAAAAGCATACCATGGCCAAAATCGAGCAGTCAGGGGCTACCTAAGCCCAAAACTAGTTGACATCTTCCCAGCAGCATTTTGCATATGGATGCACTTCAGAGGGAGGTGACAAATAAAACAGGTATATTTTAACTTCAAAAGTTTTAAACCAGAGAAGAAGAGAGCACTAAAAAACGGAGCAGTTTCAGATAGGTATGGAAGGAAGCTGAAAGCTACTGTATTGCATAGAAGAAAAGAAGTATTTTAAAAATAATTCCATCAGATCTTTCCGCCTTAAATGAGAGGACTTGCTGTAGCAATCTAAGAAAAGGGTTAGATGGTAAAAATCATTTTGTCTATGTAATTGAAACATCAACCAAGTTGTTAATACACATACAATTAGAAGAATAAGGCATAAGCATTCATTACCTTCTGATTGTGTCTGGATCTCCGTATGTGTTGATGGCAAAAGTGCAATAATGCAACCAGATGTCCACAGAATATGTCACTCCCTGCACTGCTCTTTCATAAACCTCCACGACCTTGTCCATTGCCCCCACTCGAGCCTCATGATCCGCATACTTTTTCCAATAGCCATAACACAAAGGGAATTCAGCTAGGAAAGCATCATACACCTTCCGGATTTTTGCTATATTGTCCTGTAATTAGGGCAGCAAGAAAAACAAATGAATGAAGTACCAGATGACAAAAACCTAGCAAAAGATATAGAAAGATGACAGCGACTTATGGCGTACAACTATAAGGGGAATACTCTTTCATTACAAATAAGATTCAAGTAGCAAACAAGTTATGAAAACATGATACAGATGAGAGACATTTTGGAGCCGACGCCACAGAAAATTTCAGAGGTCAGAGAGCAGAGTACATAGAGAAAGAGAAAATGAAAATCCACACATACCTGAGCTATCCTCTCCGTCTCATCAATCAGGGCAGTCCAAGCATTGAACTCTAAGGAATTAGCCTTTACGATATTCCATAAGCGCTCCTCTTCTGGTGAGAGAGCAGAGCCTGTAACAACAGCGAAAGAATTAAATCATCAAAGTTAAGAATCTGTTCAAGTTGTAATGGCGTCATTAGTGAGAAAGAATATAAACATGCACATATATATATATATATACAAGCTATAGAAAGAAGAAGAAATTACCAGGATTCTCTCCAAGTTCCGCTGCTGGAGCTGTTACAACTCCATTCTCAGCTGGCGCAGTAAGGCCACCTTCATGGGCAGTTCCATTGACCAAAGCATCATTAGTGACCGAGTGTGACGGATCAACATTTGGTGCAGTCTCTTGCCCAGTGGATTCTACAGCCGCAGCAGAAGCATTATAATCTCCATATGAAGCAGAAGTATATCCTTCAGCAACCATGGTCTCGCTGTCTCCCATAACGTTTCTAGAACATAAAACTAAGTTCACATAAGTATGTAATCAGTGAAAAATACATAGAATACTGTAGTATACAACAAGCCGGAACCACAAACTCGAAAGCAAAATTTACTATATCTACCTATGAATTTACAATCCGGAAGCAAGGGTAAGGAGTTTTCTAACATGACAAGCTAAGATCTTATCATAATCAAAACAAAATCAGACCGAGCTAATGAGAGAAACCCTAGGTTTAATTATTCCCAAATTCGTAAAACGAGACAAGGATATAATTATTAACCTCGTGAACTGAAGAAGATTGCTCGCTTCTAGAAGTCTTCCCAACTAGTCGATTCCTGTCTTCGGTAGTGGCTTCAATGGAAAAGAGCTCTCAGCTTCTTTTTTTTGATTTTGGGTTTGTTTCGTTTAAAGGAAGAGAGGAGGAGGGGTATAGGGTTAGAGAGACGACGAATATACTAAAACCGAAGGGCGACGCGTATCGTGTTTTTGGTCGGCGCATTGTACGATCAGTTGAACTCAAACTGGGCCGTTAATCATAAACAATGGGCCTTTAGATTACTTAATGGGCTAAGTAAACCGCCCATTAATTATTGAGTAAAACCCTCGCTCCTCTGTACTTTTTCGATCTCTCTCGAATTCCAAAAGCAATGGCGCCTAAGAGAATCGGAGTCGGCGGTGGAGATTCGAGCATCTTGGCGAAGATTGCAAACTCGAGCATCGTGTCTCAAGGAAGAAACGCCGCGTGCGACGCCGTTTACGTGTCGAAGAAGCTTTTAAAGAGCACCGGGAAGGCGGCGTGGATCGCCGGTACGACGCTTCTGATCCTCGTCGTGCCTTTGGTCATAGAGATGGATCGAGAGCAGCTACTAAACGAGATGGAGTTTCAGCAGACCAGCCTTCTCGGAACTCCACCACCGGCTGGTGGGATGCCGATGTACTAAGAAGTATCTTGAGAAACCCTAATTCGTCGATCGTATCATTATTTCAATTTTGGTACGTTAGATGCTTTTTTATTTTATTTTTCTTGTGCTATTCGATTAGAGACAGCGTAGGTTTACTTCTATGGGCTTCTTCTTAGTGAATTCGCTATTTTTCAAGAATGTTTTCATCGTTCTTAGAATTTGTTTGGCAATATATTGGCTTGAGCACTATAT
>NC_025698.1:1450908-1453977 GCF_000633955.1 Camelina sativa | reverse complement strand
AAAAAAAAAAAAAAAAAAAAAAAAAAAAAGGGAGCTTTTCTTATATATTTGTGCATTAAGTGATGTTAATGGAGGATTGTTAAACTCAATAGCTGCCAAAAAGATATCAAATTTGAGGAATTTATTTGGCAAGACCAAAGCTTTTCCTGCGGATCTGTTGATATACTCGTTCTCATGGACATATACTTGCCACTCAGATCTGATTACTACAACAATCATCACTCCCTTGATGTTTGTTCAATGTGCATTCAGTGTATCCATCTCTTGTTCAATGTGAATGTGGTAGTCTCGGACTCTACAAAGGGTTTTTGAGTTGGAAAAATGTTTTAGCTGGCTCGCTAATTCCAGAATGGTAGCAGAAGGGTATCTCCCTATTTACTTAAAACCAAAAGACAAAGGAGAGAATTGTACTTAGAACAAAACGAGAATCATACTAAACCGGAACTCTACTACATTGTGAGAGAAAATTAAAAAGATATAATGATACATTAGAGAGAGTTTATAAGAAGAAGACTCTGGTTAATCTTCAATCATAGAACAAATTGTTTATGCAATTACATTAAGGGATAGTCTGTAGTTATCTGGTTAATCCGAAGGTTAAAAGAGAAAACTAGTGTATATATATTGTGCTGGCCCATATCTCTGTAAAATCATACTTCCATTTATTAACCTTTTCTCTTTCCCTCGCTCTGTATTGTCATTATGGCGTTTTTGCGTTTGACAACTTGAAACGGTGCGTTTTGGTCCTAAAAGCATTGTCAGAATGGTAAAAGTTGCCTTTTAGTAATCCACAGTCTCTTCTACAGTGAGAGTCTCCTCTGTCTTACTCTTTTAAGTTTTCAAATCGTATTCTCTACAAAGAGTGAGACTTTGATCCCTGTGGATTTGCATTTACTACAGTCTCTCCTCTCTCGTCACTAAATTCTCCGGCATCTGTCTTCACTTCTTCTCTGCAAGTTCGAAAATTCAGTTCTCTTACGCCAAATTCAACCCTAAAACCAGTTTCAGAGTTTGTTCTTTTTGCTGGTAAGTTCTTCTTAGTTTTCTTTTCTGCAATCGCTTCAATTCTATTTCGTTTCCACCATAAATAATTTCGAGACCCTTGCTTGCTCGACGTTTAGGGTTTTTCTACATTTATGTGTTACCGTTGTGGTCTGTTCGGTTTCCCTCTGGAAACAAAAAAAAAGTTCCAATCTTTTTGGTGGGTAAAAACTAAAAAAGTATCTGTAGTTTGGTGGCTTTAAGAGTCACATTAGTTTCGTTACTCATCTAACCCTCTTTACTCATCTCTGGTTTCTCCCTCCTTCACCCGGGGAGAGGAAGATGAAAGTTTTCGTTTTTGTTACTTTTCTCTGTTTTTTTCCTGAAGTTTTGTGAGTTCAGTGTTTAATTCGGCCTTGTTGTTGCAGAGAATTTTCTACAAGAGGCGAAAGTAAAATTGGTCCTCAAGAACCTTCTAGAGGCTTATGACAAGAAGTGGGATTTCATAGAAGCTGAAGACTATAAGGTCCTCATTGATGCAATCTTCGAGGAGGAAGATCCGCAGGTTTGTTTTCTCTGGTTTAATCACTTTTGAGTTTCCTTTATTTGAATTTTTCATATTCGAACTAAGTCAATTCTCTTTCATAATATGTCGTGTTGTAGGCCACTGAAACGAAGAAGAAGCAAGAGAAAAGGGAGATTAAAGTAAGCTCACTTGTCATGATTTGATGACATTTTCCGGGTGTTTCTTTTTTTGTCTCAAGGTTTTGATGTTCTTGTTTGTTTTGTCTCAGCCTTTGGTGAATGAGGAAGAAGACGAAATGGATGAAGAGGAAATTCCTTTGAAAAAGAGATTGCGCCCAAAGCGAGGAAGAGGTTGTGACAACAACACAAGCCTTAGCATATGCAGTGCCATATCACAGAAGCCAAACAAAGATGCTTCCAAGGTAGGTTTCTTCATCTGTGTCTCGGGTTTCTTAGTATTATTATATAAACATGTGTTTATTTGGTTTTAACAGATTCAGCCTGAAGAGGAAGATGAAGATGATGATGAACTACCACCTTTAAAGAGGTACATACGCAGAAGTGGTGAAAGAGGATTGTCAATGACTGTGTATAATAATGCAAGTCCTAGCTTCAGCAGTCGCATGTCAATGGATCCCGAAGAAGTACCATCAATACTTCCATTGCCAGCTGTTCCTACACAAGATGAAAAGGACTCTGAGGACGGTGCACTTATTATTCTCAACGATGAGGATGAGCCCAATACCGATCATAAGCCTCTGATTTTAGGTATAGCTTTTATGTGCTTGTGATGAGATGTTAAAGCCTTTGCATTTTAACCTGATCTGTCTCTTGTTATGATTCCTTTTGACACGTCTTTACATTATTCAGATACAGGGAACTGCTCAGCTCCCATGCTTGAGATGGAGAAATCAAATACTCATGTGGAAGAACGGGATAGAGAAACTGAAGAGATTCTCAGGATTACTACTACCAAGGATGTTCCTCCTTCAGCTACTGCTGCTTCGGTTGAATTAGCTTCTTCGACATCTGGTGAGGCGAAGATTTGTCTAACTTTCTCGCCTGCAACTGGAGAAACAACGAGTTTGTGTTTGCCTTCTATGGAGGATTTTCGCAGAGCAATGGAAGAGAAGTGCCTCAAGTCATACAAAATTGTTCACCCCGAGTTTTCAGTCCTTGGGTTCATGAAGGACTTGTGTAGCTGTTACGTAGACATGGTAAACAATTCAACCAACCAGTCACTTGAAACAGAAACCGTGAGTAAGGTGGGTGATGAAAGCGCTGCAGCTTGTTCGATGGGGTTGGTAGTTGTTCCTGAATGTGAGATCTCTTCAGATGGCTGGAGAGCAATTAACAATGTAAAGGACATTACCGTTGGTGAAGAAAACGTTGAGATTCCATGGGTGAATGAGATCAACGATGAGACTCCTTCACATTTCCGTTACATGCCTCAGAACTTTGTGTTTCAAGATGCTCCAGTGAAATTCTCACTCTCAAGTTTCTCTCATGAGCAAAGCTGTTCCTCTTCTTGTATCGAAGATTGCTTGGCTTCAGCAATGCCTT
>NC_025698.1:1440890-1444452 GCF_000633955.1 Camelina sativa | reverse complement strand
AAGTCATACAAAATTGTTCACCCCGAGTTTTCAGTCCTTGGGTTCATGAAGGACTTGTGTAGCTGTTACGTAGACATGGTAAACAATTCAACCAACCAGTCACTTGAAACAGAAACCGTGAGTAAGGTGGGTGATGAAAGCGCTGCAGCTTGTTCGATGGGGTTGGTAGTTGTTCCTGAATGTGAGATCTCTTCAGATGGCTGGAGAGCAATTAACAATGTAAAGGACATTACCGTTGGTGAAGAAAACGTTGAGATTCCATGGGTGAATGAGATCAACGATGAGACTCCTTCACATTTCCGTTACATGCCTCAGAACTTTGTGTTTCAAGATGCTCCAGTGAAATTCTCACTCTCAAGTTTCTCTCATGAGCAAAGCTGTTCCTCTTCTTGTATCGAAGATTGCTTGGCTTCAGCAATGCCTTTCAACTGTGCAATTGCTGTTGATAACGGGTTTGCGTACACAGCAGACGGCGTAATTAAAGAGGATTTCTTGGAAGCTCGGATCTCTGAGGCGCGTGATCAAAGGAAGCAGGTGGTTATGTTCTGTAAAGAGTGTCCATTGGAGAGAGCTAAAAAAACAGAGATTTTGGAACCTTGTAAAGGGCATTTGAAGAGGAAAGCAATTAAAGAGTGTTGGATCAAATGTGGCTGCACTAAAAGATGTGGTAACCGAGTGGTACAAAGAGGAATACACAACAAATTACAGGTAAAAACAGTTACCTTAACCAACTCTTTTTCGTGTTTTACGTTCATCTTGATATAGAAACCAACTAGTTTCCACTTTTGATCAATCACTTTTTTTTCATGTCAGGTGTTTTTCACACCAAATGGGAAAGGTTGGGGCCTTAGGACATTGGAGAAATTGCCTAAAGGGGCATTTATTTGTGAGTACATTGGAGAGATATTGACAATCCCAGAGCTATACCAGCGTAGCTTCGAGGATAAACTCAGTTTTCCTGTGATATTGGATGCACATTGGTGTTCTGAAGAATGGTTAGAGGATGACAAAGCTCTGTGTCTTGATGGGACGTGTTATGGAAATATCGCAAGGTTCCTTAACCACAGGTAACGGCTCGCGGTAATACACAGAACACAGTTGGCCTTTTCTTTATATTAAACTGATGTTTCTTTCTGTTCTTTCATGTGTGCAGATGTCTTGATGCAAACTTGATCGAGATCCCAGTTTACGTTGAGACTCCAGATCAGCATTATTATCATGTATGATTCAGTGCTGGTCTCATTTATAAACCTTTTCTCATATGTTTCTTCTGTTTTGTGGAAATTCTATAACTGTAGTCTTCTCCAGCTTGCATTTTTCACAACAAGAGACATCGAGGCAATGGAGGAACTCACATGGGTGTGTACTGTGTAGAATTTCACGATCCATGATTATCTTATGCTGAGAAGTTTCTATACCCATGAAAAAGATTGTATATTTTCAGGATTTACTGTGATCTGATGTGAATTATGGACTTCACATTTTCAGGATTATGGCATTGACTTTGACGATGATGACTCTCTGATGAAACCCTTTGAATGTCTGTGTGGTAGCAGATTCTGCAGGAACATGAAGCGATCAAAGAGTAAAGTGATCATCAGAACTCAGAAGATTCTACTAGAGTTTGTTGGTTCTTTTACATGGGACTGAGTAATATCAATTATGTATCTCACAGAATGTTGTTGACTTTTGTTTTGTTTCAGAGACCAAGCAGATAATGAACAGAGCCTGAGAGGATAATGAAGAAGAAAAATGACATAAGACCTAATGTATTTTGGTGAATGGGACTCTCTCTTAGTGAACAAACCGGTCCCGGTCAGTTGATTTTGTAGGTTGAACAAAAGCTAAGGTACTTATTGTGAGATCAAACTCTGCATAACTTGAGGTCTTGTGACTTCCATTTAATTAGAAGTTTGGCTAATCTTTAACTCTAAATCTCTCTTAAACAATCCATATAACGTACTGTTTTGGAAATAGTTACGGACCAATGCATAGACAAGTTTGTACATTGTAGTTTTTTTACTATTAGTCAACAAATTATGAAAATTGAAGTACAGTGATTGTATCGTGTTTCCCGCACATGGTTTTGTTCATCTGAAACAAGTGATGACAGCTCAGATTGCCGCCGTTGAACAACTTTCTCACTATATTTAATTTGTTTTATAGATGAAATTAATCAGATGTCATAAACGATCTAATTAGTTAGGAAACTATAAACAATTCATGTCATCTTTTTTCAAAGTGTTAGATCGGTGTTTCTCTTTTTGACCAGTCTACGTACTTCTTCTGTAATAACTGTATGTTCAAGAAAGAAAAGCTTTTACAAAAATGGTATCCTAAAATGTATCACGCGTATTTATCCTAAAATGTATCACGCGTATTTCAATCTATTCATTCTGTAGCTGAATTGGCAGTTGAAAATAATAAGCATTTAATTATAGTCCAACGGTGCGTGTTTCTAATGTCAACCACCGACTCGTAACGATTTATAGTGGAACTACATTATTAGATCGATGTTGGAGAAGAAAATAAATAGTTCACATGTCGTAATGTGTATATTTCACTGTATCATTCAAGTAAGACTACCATATTGATCTACACACACAAAAAAAAGGGGGTTTTAGAGTTGGAGATTATATGTAAGTTAAAGTAGCAAGTGGAAACAAGTTTGAGTAGTTCAGGAGGAACATGGTTTGCAACTTCTGTATGCATGTATGTATCTTTATGTATTAAATAACTATGACTTAAGATTTGTCTCCATCTATCGTTGCTAGCAAACCAATATTTCAATTTATTCACCGATTTTATTTATTAAAATACAATTCCATGTGCTTCCATTCCAACTCTCCCAATAAATTTTGTCACCATAACCTGACCACTTCCTCGAGATCTATATGTCTCTTGTCCTTTCGATTTCATTTGGCCAAACTATTCTTTTTCTTTTAAAGAAAAATAAACAACTTTTGTGTGTCATTTAGCTTATGTAAAATGGTGAGACTCGATCGTGTGTTACTATTTGCGTTGGAAAGAATGAATCTTATTTTTGTGATTCGATGTAAAAAGATAATAAATAATTTATATATTTTGGTGTCGAGAAAAGAGTATAAAACAATGCCTAATTTGAACAAATTATTCTTGATTGCATCGTTTGATTTCAACTGTTAGAAAAGTACGTAGTACTGTATACAGTTGTTTGATTTTGATTGCATCAATTATTAATATCTACAACTATTCCACACTATCATCCATCTCGCTTAAATTTCAATTTTTTTTTCCTCAAATAATAATTTCCGAGAACATATACTTGCACTATGTATGTCAAATAGATTGTGTTTATACATCTACATACATTTTGTAATGTTTTTTTGACAATTATATCGCCACTAATGGAGGAGATCAATTGCTCATACAATCATACTTCTTAGCGATTATCTATCATTATCCCCATCTTTCTCTCTCTTTTTCTCCCCGCATATTAAGCTAAACTTTCATAATTTTGTCCCCAATAAAAACTAGTAAAGTTAAGACGACAAAAAAAAAAAAAAAAAAAAAAAAAAAAAAA
>NC_025698.1:1415582-1440762 GCF_000633955.1 Camelina sativa | reverse complement strand
AAAAAAAAAAAAAAAAAAAAAAAAACTAGTAAAGTTCGATCATATCGTATTATCGTGACAACGATATAAAACGAAACCCTCAAATATATAACTACAACCAAAATATTAAAAAGTGATTTATATAATGAAACAAACATGGGTTTCGATTTGGATATTAATTATTTTCCTTTATTATATAGCTAGGTCCACTTTGACTCTTCTACTTATACTACTCTTCTTCTCTATTGTACACACTCGTGATCAACTATCTCAAGATCCAAAAACTCTTTTTTCCCTTCAAACATGGACCGATCCATGTTTCTTTCCTTATCACTAGCCTCACTCTTGGTCGGAGTCGTCTCAGCTGGTGACTGGAACATCTTGAACCAACTCAAAGGACTAGGTTCGTCGTCAAGCCAGAACGTTGCCGTTTCTTCAGGGATCAAGACGAACTTGAAAGGGTACTGTGAAAGCTGGAGGATTAACGTGGAAGTTAACAACATCAGAAACTTCGATGTGGTGCCTCAAGAGTGTGTATCGCACGTTGAAGATTACATGACTTCATCGCAGTACAAGGATGACGTGGCGAGAGCCGTTGATGAGGTCATTCTTCATTTCGGGAGCATGTGTTGTAGCAAGACTAAGTGTGATGGTATGGACGCTTGGATCTTTGACATCGACGACACGCTTCTCTCTACCATACCTTACCACAAGAAAAATGGCTTCTTCGGGTAAGTTATATTCTCTCTACCTTAACCGATTTGAATTGACGTGTGTCTTACTTTTTACTTATGAAGTATAGTAAAAAAAAACCCTAGCAGAACATTATTGACTTACTGTAATTGTAATTTGTAAATGCACTTTGGATCGGACTGAACCGACCGGATCTCTGATTAGAGAGATTAAAATTTAATTTTCGGTTCAGTTTAGTTTTGGATTAAACACATGGATTAATCCTTTTTTTCTTCTCATGATAATGGATTGGAAAACAGAGGAGAGAAGTTGAACTCGACGAAATTTGAGGACTGGATAAGGAAGAGCAACGCACCATCAGTTCCACACATGAAGAAACTTTACCACGAGATCAGAGAAAGAGGCATTAAGATCTTCTTGATCTCTTCCCGGAAAGAATATCTCAGATCCGCCACCGTCGACAACCTCATCCAAGCCGGTTACTATGGATGGTCCAACCTAATGCTCAGGTACAACTAAACCGGATATCGAATTTCAGTTTATGCATTCTCTAAACCGGTAATAACCATTGAAACCTTGATTAGCTTCACATCCACCACAAACGCCAAAACTGATATTGTAAACCAAACTCTAATTTGGTTACTATAGTCTCCAAACCAAAATGTCAAGTTTGTCCAATCTAAGTTGAGATAATATCGATTTGGTTCATATATTCGTTAAACCAATTCAAAACCAAATTGAGTGAAAAGCCAAGTTTCTCCATTACTTAAATACCTGAGTAGTTTTCATTTCACTTCAAGTGAGCACAAAACAAATTTTATACACCCCTCTAGTTATTCTGGTTTACTCTAACAAGAAAACTGAACAATGCAGGGGGCTAGAAGATGAGCAAAAGGAAGTAAAACAGTACAAGTCAGAGAAGAGGACATGGCTAACGAGTCTTGGTTACAGAGTCTGGGGAGTGATGGGAGACCAATGGAGCAGTTTCGCAGGTTGTCCTCTTCCCAAGAGAACCTTCAAGCTCCCTAACTCAATCTATTATGTCGCCTGATCAAAACAAAAGAAAACTATGATTCTTGTTTTTTCCCTTCTTCCTGTCATTTTACATCAAGAGACTTAAAAAACAAAGGTTTATTGACCAGTACCAAACAAACAAACAAATAGTATGGTTATATGTTCAAATCATATCAGACACGATCAACCAATGATTTTACAGTACCAAGTGTTAAAATGAGTGCTGCACCATTATTTATCTCTGTTCAAAGCTTTCNATATAACTACAACCAAAATATTAAAAAGTGATTTATATAATGAAACAAACATGGGTTTCGATTTGGATATTAATTATTTTCCTTTATTATATAGCTAGGTCCACTTTGACTCTTCTACTTATACTACTCTTCTTCTCTATTGTACACACTCGTGATCAACTATCTCAAGATCCAAAAACTCTTTTTTCCCTTCAAACATGGACCGATCCATGTTTCTTTCCTTATCACTAGCCTCACTCTTGGTCGGAGTCGTCTCAGCTGGTGACTGGAACATCTTGAACCAACTCAAAGGACTAGGTTCGTCGTCAAGCCAGAACGTTGCCGTTTCTTCAGGGATCAAGACGAACTTGAAAGGGTACTGTGAAAGCTGGAGGATTAACGTGGAAGTTAACAACATCAGAAACTTCGATGTGGTGCCTCAAGAGTGTGTATCGCACGTTGAAGATTACATGACTTCATCGCAGTACAAGGATGACGTGGCGAGAGCCGTTGATGAGGTCATTCTTCATTTCGGGAGCATGTGTTGTAGCAAGACTAAGTGTGATGGTATGGACGCTTGGATCTTTGACATCGACGACACGCTTCTCTCTACCATACCTTACCACAAGAAAAATGGCTTCTTCGGGTAAGTTATATTCTCTCTACCTTAACCGATTTGAATTGACGTGTGTCTTACTTTTTACTTATGAAGTATAGTAAAAAAAAACCCTAGCAGAACATTATTGACTTACTGTAATTGTAATTTGTAAATGCACTTTGGATCGGACTGAACCGACCGGATCTCTGATTAGAGAGATTAAAATTTAATTTTCGGTTCAGTTTAGTTTTGGATTAAACACATGGATTAATCCTTTTTTTCTTCTCATGATAATGGATTGGAAAACAGAGGAGAGAAGTTGAACTCGACGAAATTTGAGGACTGGATAAGGAAGAGCAACGCACCATCAGTTCCACACATGAAGAAACTGTACCACGAGATCAGAGAAAGAGGCATTAAGATCTTCTTGATCTCTTCCCGGAAAGAATATCTCAGATCCGCCACCGTCGACAACCTCATCCAAGCCGGTTACTATGGATGGTCCAACCTAATGCTCAGGTACAACTAAACCGGATATCGAATTTCAGTTTATGCATTCTCTAAACCGGTAATAACCATTGAAACCTTGATTAGCTTCACATCCACCACAAACGCCAAAACTGATATTGTAAACCAAACTCTAATTTGGTTACTATAGTCTCCAAACCAAAATGTCAAGTTTGTCCAATCTAAGTTGAGATAATATCGATTTGGTTCATATATTCGTTAAACCAATTCAAAACCAAATTGAGTGAAAAGCCAAGTTTCTCCATTACTTAAATACCTGAGTAGTTTTCATTTCACTTCAAGTGAGCACAAAACAAATTTTATACACCCCTCTAGTTATTCTGGTTTACTCTAACAAGAAAACTGAACAATGCAGGGGGCTAGAAGATGAGCAAAAGGAAGTAAAACAGTACAAGTCAGAGAAGAGGACATGGCTAACGAGTCTTGGTTACAGAGTCTGGGGAGTGATGGGAGACCAATGGAGCAGTTTCGCAGGTTGTCCTCTTCCCAAGAGAACCTTCAAGCTCCCTAACTCAATCTATTATGTCGCCTGATCAAAACAAAAGAAAACTATGATTCTTGTTTTTTCCCTTCTTCCTGTCATTTTACATCAAGAGACTTAAAAAACAAAGGTTTATTGACCAGTACCAAACAAACAAACAAATAGTATGGTTATATGTTCAAATCATATCAGACACGATCAACCAATGATTTTACAGTACCAAGTGTTAAAATGAGTGCTGCACCATTATTTATCTCTGTTCAAAGCTTTCTCCAGTCTTGCCTCAAATGGTGTTGAATGCCAACTCACACTTTTATCCTGCACTTCCACAAAATTGTCATTCTCTAGAAAAATAGATTCTTACACTCAGTTGGTTTTGAAAGTGATATGTCTATTGTACTTCATTCTTACCTCTCTGTACTTGCTGGTGGTGTTCGGTATCCCCTTGAATGCAGTTTCAGAGCCGCAATCAATTGTCTTTGAGTGATTACCCCAGTAACCACCAACTGTGCCTATAATAGGTGTCTCATCAGGGCTCTTGCTCGGTGATTTCCTGGGCGTAGATGAAGCCGAGAACTGTTTGATATCCTCCAGTGTCAATGCGCATAGTACAGGTCTATCATCATGGTTGATTCTAACCGGTTTTGATGAGTAGCTAGACTTGTGTTTCTCGGGTGTAGAGGTATACATATAGACGCTGTTGCAGTCACTACCTGTCTCAGATGTTGAGAGCCATGTTGAAAGGCTAGCATCAATGGCCACGTCTTCGTTTCTCAGTTTCTTGGGTTTGAAGCTGAGTGTTATATTATCATTCTGCGGGTCTGTGCCTAAAGAAGAGGAGTCCCTTTTTTCTTGTTGACCTGAGATGAAGTTAGAGTTCTCCTTTTGAGACTGTTTCTGCATTGTTCTCCCTTTGGATTTAGCGGATTTCCACTGAGTGAGATTCTCAACCGGGTTAAGTACTCCTTGGGGATCATAGTGGTTTCCTTTTTTAACACTTTCAACAGAACTTCTCAGTTGTGCCTCAATCTCCTCAGTCTCTTCAGTATAAACTTCTTTGATCGGGTTATGCAAGTTATCATCACTAAATCCAACATCACTGTAATATTCTTCATCTTCATCGAAATCGCTTTCACTGCAATCTAACTGATCCTCCTCTAAGTCGTCATCGCTTTCTCTGCAGTTCTTGTATCTGTGGTTTGAAGGATACGAATCTGAGGAGTTTGAGGCAACAACGTCAACGATCTCAGAAGAAGAAGACTTATCAGTCTTGGTAGACTCCAATGGCCTCTCTTCAGATTTGACTTCTTCTGTGTTCTCTTCCGAGAGGTTAACTTCAACCACAATGTGTTCATAGGTTTTGACTTTAGAGTCAAATGTGACTCTCTTCCTAGTCGGGCTTGGACTGCGTTTCACTTCAGCCTCGTCACTGTAAAATCAGCATATATTATTAGCTTTAGAACAAAGCTCACAAAACCTTGAATCTAGAGGCAAAAGGTACGCAACAAAATCAATCAATCACACTCACCAAATCTCAGTACTGATAGGAATCACAGAAGCTTTCGGGATTTCGTCAACCGTGGGGAATCTAACATTCACATGATCAGATTTCGCAGATTCCACAGAGAGTTTCTAATGCATTAACAAAGAAGTTCTTCGGGTCAAGCAAAATCAATGGAAGTTAAAATCGAATAAACACGGAGATGATCTATCTGGAATCTAGCGTTACTGAAGCAAATTCATCACAAACGACTGAAAAATGCGAGGGATTCTCAGGAAACTTACGTTTTCTCTAGCTTGATCGGATTCTTCCCTGCGTCTCTGACGCCGGCGATTCTTCCGGCCACCGAAGCAACCCCAAAAGCAACCCATAATAATCCCCGAGATTTTCAAGGTCTAGGGAGAGATGAAGAGTAATAATGCATTCGTGTGTTCGATCAAGCATTAAAATAGGTCGACATCGAAATTGAGGAGGAGCGGGGGAGGGGGGGTGTGGTGTTTGGTGGGGACGATCACTGAGAAGAGAGAGCGGGGGGAAAAAAAAGTGTTGTTCAACTTTGGGAATTGGGAATTTAGGGTTTATTTAGCATTTTTTTTTTCTTTTTCTTTTCTTAATTAATAGTGTGTGATTTGGGAGGATAAAGTAAGTGACCGTTACAATTTTGACCCACCAATGACACCTATCAAAGCTTTTTCTTAATTGGTCCGTTGCGCACCATTAATTTTAGGAAACACTTTATCGTTACAATTTATTTTTCATTAATCCCTATAAACATTAATTAATTTGTCATTAATCGGTAAGTTTTTCCAAATTTTTATAAGTTACAGTTTTCGAGATTCTTCTTGTTAATTTTGCCGTTTGCGTTTTATTAGATTTTATAAACCTAACTCAAGACTCAGTAGTCTCTTTTGTTTGCTGTCAAAGCTGCTCAAGAAAAAATTCAATTTATTTGTCTACAAAGACGAATCTGTTTTGTAATCTTACAAAAATTTAGAACACAAGATTACAACATATATAGTGAAACTAGAAACATGTCTGTGTATGTGTATTGACTCTTAAGTTAGCTAATAATAGGGTGTAACTTGTAACCAGCGATGGACTCCAAAAGCCATGTATGACCAACGAGGCGAGATCCAGTTTGACTAGCTAAAGCCTCCGCGTCATTAGCTCTTTGCCAAATAATCGTGACTTCTTCCCCTAAGGCACATCCAATTGGAGGATCAATGTTGTACACCACAATCGGTGATCTTTGGTCATCGGCACTGTTGCTGCTTTCTGCACCTAGCTCGTCCTCTGTGTTCAAGACTGTACCTCCAGCAACTTTGACTAGATTCTGAAGGTCTTCTTTGTATCCTTGGTAGAAATCTCCAAAGAAATAGAACTTCAAGCCATCAAAGAGCTTTGGTTTCTGCTCGACAAAGAAAGCAAAAGAGTGAGATATCCAAACACAGCACTTTCAAATTTTGTTTTGGTTTGTTTTTAATACTTACATTATTTGCTGCTCCGAGTCTTGCAGATTTCGGTCCATCTTGACATCCTTGACTATCAATATGAATCTCAAATGGTTCTTCATCAACAGGTTGAGAAGCTTCAAGGCTTGCTTTCATCCCTAGAAACAATCCGCGGTTGATAAGGGTGACGATGAAGAATTCTAAATGGTAAAAAGTAAAGAAATCTTGATTGAGCAAACTAACTTACAATCTGCATTGATAATCCATTTTCCATTCAGAATACCCATAAGAACCTTCAAAGTTCTTGTGCAAGCTCCTTTTTCGTCTGTTGAAGCAATCACATGTGTAACATTTGGGTTCCAGTACCTTGATATGGTTGCATTGAATTTAACGGCTAAACTTTCCATTAGATTCTGGGGAATAGCAATGCAATGATAAAATTAGTCTTTTTGTCTACCAAAAGTGGTAAATTCACAAACAGAGTTTCTTGTTTCTTATAAGAAGAGAATCTTTCTACTAACCTTATCACTCTTAGAGAGTGCTGATCCACAGAGAACAAGGTCTTTTGTAATAGCTGGTGTTTTTTCCAAAGAACATAGCTCAGCAGGAGTCCTGAGGGAGAAAGGTAATGAGATTTATTAGTTGCTATTATAAGAAAGAATAATAATGTCATACCGTAAGTTTTAACATTGTACGCTGAAAATGATTTATACGTTTTTGGCAGGGGTTCAGCTCTTGATACGCGATGTCCAGACTTCTCGTTTGGGAATTTGACAGAAGAATGAGCCGGACAAAGAAGAAGAAAGTCCTCCTGTAAACCAAGAAAACAATCTCACATTACAATTGGAACTTTGGTAAGTAATTCTTATGTGCAAATAAGAATGTGGCAGAACATACATAATCCCAACGGCATCTGGACATCTCCCTCGCACATGGAACATGATAGCTCCGCCGGCAAGACTTGACATAGCAGCCTAAGGCAGCCCCTTTCAGACTACATTTAGTGCACTTGATTTTCATTCCCCTTGCCAGTTCTGGTTTCAGGTTCTTCACTGTGTCACCTTCATAATAAACTTGCGGTGCCCTGAACATTTATTCAACTGCTTTTAGTAACTTCATTATGCATAAGGGTTTAACACCCTAGCCAAATTATATGCACATGGACTTGCAGGATCAAAGATGAGAAATTGTAAGTTATCATGTGTATACCATTCGATACATGCACTATGGACATGGATAACATTGGACCGGAAGATGTCATCTCCAACCACTGGTTTTCCCTTGGAGTAATGCAGCATTTCTCCAGTGGCCTAACAAATATTGATCCAGCCAATTGAGTAATACTTCAGAAATACAAAGCTCAGTTTTTAACCGAGGATAAGCAAAAGAAAGCTTCAGTTTTACCTCAGACACCCTAGCGGATTGGCAGAACCCACATATGGTTATGTTGGATGACGATTGATCCGAAACTATAAGTGGTTTAAAATCTGATGCCTTTGAGGTTTTTCCAATTTGCTGATCATCAGAGTTTGCAGAGCAGTTATCATTGCAGTCAATGTCAACAGCTTTTTGCATCAGGTTCTTCTCCCTCCTGGGGACTTTCAGATGATTCTCCATTGCTTCATAAGCGGTGATGTCACGTTTCCTTTTTGTATCTTGTTCTGTATGACGTTCGGGTAACTGCTGGAGACAAAAGATCAATACAGATTTTAAGTTGTTTGACCTCATGGACAGGAGGACCAAGAAAAACCAGATTGGAGGATATTCAAAACTGAAGTACACCATAATTTAATATGTCAATCTATGATTAAGAATGCATCATAATTCATGAACTGAACTGATGAATCAAAAATGGTCAGCTTATGAAGCAAGACGAGAATGCACCTGATGTTTCTGTACTTTAACATAATCAGTGGGATCATCTGACCGGAGGCTCTCCATCAACCGCAGCAAAGTCCCATCCTGAGTCATAGGATTCAATTTGCTTTCATGGATACCACAAATACGCTTCCTTGCAGCATTGCCAGGCTGCTCAGAAGCAGTGATGTCACTCGGACTTTTTGCAGCTTGTCCTTTATGACTTTCAGGTGTCTGCAGCAAGGTAAAAAAAAAGGATCATTAAGCCAGATGCATCAAAAATGATCAATTGTATTTGCTCTTACATGATTGCCATCGTCGTTCTCTGATTCGAACTCATATAATGGGAGATGATCCCGCAACTTCTCCGCAGTCCAATCCTGATGCTTAGGTCTTGGACTACTATCTTCTGAGGTTGGAAGAGGAGAACCATCATGACTAGAGAAATCACCACCATGATTGAGCTTGCTTGCATCCTTGTCAGTCATCTCAGAATCTTCAGATCCACCGTCTTTTGGGCTGTTGGAATTGTTCAGTGCATCGCTCTTATAGTTGCAATCATTGGGAATCTGTAATTGTGTGAGATGAACACTAACAGCTGAATTCAAGCTTTTGTATATGCTTATAACACTTTCCATGAAATGAAGGTTCCTCTGAGCTGCACGTGAAAGTAATTTACACAGTTGTCTTATCACAAATATTCAAAGAGAGACAAAAACACATTGAATCATATGAACACATTGAATAGGACTAACCCTTTCTGGGATATTTAGATTTGCACACAGCACAGCTTGATTCAACTTTCGAAGATTTGTGTACACATAAACTGTCAAATCGATTCCAGAGATATCAGAAACTAACGGAAAACAAATATGTAAAGAGTATAACAGAGGGAAGTAGACAATCTTACTCGCAGAAAACGTGGTCACAAGGAAGCAACACCGGTCGATTAAGCAATTTCAAGCTACAGATACATAAGATGTCATCGTTACGAATCCAATAACACCATGATACTAATCAATAATCGAACTAAAAATATAATTAAGTGAACAAAAGAAAGATGGGGGCGAAACGAACCATAGAGGGCACTTGAGCTCGAGCTCGAGCTTCTGGAGATGGAGAACCCATGGATTCATCAGCATGTTGGTAAAATCCGCCATTAGAGTACCGAAACCAGATCTAAGTGACAAGAAGCTATTAGTTTGATGCCGAAGAGAAGAGAGACGCTTCCTCGTTTCGTCTCCGTGCGATTGGTATTTACTTTGAGAGCATTGGGACACGTGTACGATTGATATCAATTGGCGGGGATTTTCTGTTTTGATTAAGCGGGAGAAAATGTGAATAAAACCGCCCGCTTGTTTGTTACGAAAATTTCGAAATATTTTGAATTTTCAGTTTCGTAGGCCCACTGAAAGCCCATTTGTTTGTTACGACGAGATAAGGATAAAGTCATAAAGGAGTAACTAACTCTAACCCTCTAGATTGTTCCGAGGGTTTTTATTGGCTTAGGGGTATATTTGGAAAGTGAGGACGCTTCCAAAAACTTTTCAACTCTTCCTCCCAAGGTCCCCAAACAGCACACACGCTCTCTCTTTCTCTCTCTCTCTCTCTCTCTCTCTCTCTCTCTCTCTCTCTTACTTTTCCTCCTAAACTCTGGGCTCTGCCGATGGCATGAGAAGTAGTTAGAGACACCGCGAACGATGGGAGCGAATTTGAAATCAATAACGGCTTCTTTCACTGTCATCGCCGTCTTTTTCTTGATTTGCGGTGGCGGAGCTGCGGTGGAGGATGAGACCGAGTTTCACGGCGACTACTCGAAGCTGTCAGGTATAATCATTCCGGGATTCGCGTCGACGCAGTTGCGAGCGTGGTCGATCCTTGACTGTCCATACACTCCGTTGGACTTCAATCCCCTCGACCTCGTGTGGCTAGACACCACTAAGGTACGTGATCTTCATTTCCGTTGTTTGATCATCGCTCCCTATTGTGTCGGTCGAGTTCCTTCTTGATGGTGTATCGCAAAGAAACATGTCTCATCTCTCTTACTGATTCATTAATTTGTCAACATTGACGCTTCTTGTTGATATTTCTTAATTTGAGATTAGAGTCATAGAAAACTGTTGACTCCGCTAGTTTTTTCCATCGCTTTTGGTTCACTGACTGTTGTGCGATGAACGTGAAATTAGTATTCGCTTTGTTTGGCTCAACTAGATCTGCAAGTTGTTCAAGGATAAGAGTGTGCTCCATAGTAGTTAGAAAACGTTAGGTCAAACGATTTACAAGTGCATTGTGATTCATTTGTTTGTTGATTACTGATCAACGTGATGGATTGTTTACAGCTTCTTTCTGCTGTGAACTGCTGGTATAAGTGTATGGTGCTAGATCCTTATAATCAAACGGACCATCCCGAGTGTAAGTCACGGCCTGACAGTGGTCTTTCAGCGATCACAGAATTGGATCCAGGTTACATAACAGGTACTTTTGAATTGTTTATCTTTCTTTTGAGTTTTCTTGAATTGAAAAAGCTTTTTACTGTGATAATGTGGCTAAGTACATTAACTTGGTTGTTTTCAGGTCCTCTTTCTACGGTCTGGAAAGAGTGGCTTAAGTGGTGTGTTGAGTTTGGCATAGAAGCTAATGCAATTGTCGCTGTTCCATACGATTGGAGATTGTCACCAACCAAATTGGAAGAGCGTGACCTTTACTTTCACAAGCTCAAGTTAGTCCTCATCAGGCTAATGTCTTTTATCTTTTTCTTTTTTTTTTTTTTTAAATTGTAAGATAAGCAAAGAGCTCTGGTCGTCTTCTCTTTTGCAGGTTGACCTTTGAAACTGCCTTAAAACTCCGTGGCGGCCCTTCTATAGTCTTTGCCCATTCAATGGGTAATAATGTGTTCAGATACTTTCTGGAATGGCTGAGGCTAGAAATTGCACCAAAACATTACTTGGAGTGGCTTGATCAGCATATCCATGCTTATTTTGCTGTTGGTACTGCCCAAATATCCTCAACTTACCATTTTAATTTCTATCTACTTTGTGACCTGCTGTATTGAGCTCAATACCTGATTTGTTGTTGATTTAGGAGCTCCTCTTCTTGGTTCAGTTGAGGCAATTAAATCGACTCTCTCTGGTGTAACATTTGGCCTTCCTGTTTCTGAGGTGACCTCTGACTTCTTATTAGTTTTAATTAGTTGATATCCACCAGGTCTTGTAATTCAGGGATTTTTTCCTTTGAAAGTGTTAGTTTTGTTAATCAAACCGCTGTACTCGATATTGTATCTGTAGATCTAAAAGTGGCTAGTTGTCAAGGAACATATTGTGGATAGTTTACCTGTCAGCGACATCTGCTAATATAGCTAAACCACATGTACACTGACTTTGTTTCAGATTATTATGTGACATACTGACATGCGCTTCTCATGTTTTTTGTTGGCAAGGCTTCAGGGAACTGCTCGGTTGTTGTCCAATTCTTTTGCCTCTTCGTTGTGGCTTATGCCATTTTCAAAGAATTGCAAGGGTGATAACACATTCTGGACGCATTTTTCTGGTGGTGCTGCAAAGAAAGATAAGCGCGTATACCACTGTGATGACGAGGAATATCAATCGAAATATTCTGGCTGGCCGACGAATATCATTAACATTGAAATTCCTTCCACTAGCGGTAAGACTCTGTATATGCATCTGTAACGCCAACAAAAATTAACACCAAGAATGTTCACTCTTATATTTCGTTCCTTTGATGCGTATCCAACAGTTACAGAAACAGCTCTAGCCAACATGACTAGCATGGAATGTGGTCTTCCCACCCTATTGTCGTTCACAGCTCGTGAACTAGCAGATGGGACTCTTTTCAAAGCAATTGAAGACTATGACCCAGATAGCAAGAGGATGTTACACCAGTTAAAGAAGTACGTGACCTTTCTTTTTGATAAGAAATAATGCTCATCGACCAACACTTGCTGGCTCCTTGTACTTCAACTTTTCTGTTTAAATCTCTATATCAACTGTACATATGCTTTGTCTATCTTAATATAAGAGAAAAGTTTTATCAGAAACGTTATTATTGACTATCAGTGTGCCCTCTCTTAATATTATAGAATGTCTCTGTCGCTTACAGTTATGAAGGCAAAAGAGGGTTATTTAGTTGATTAATTTTCACAATTGTGTAGTTTGTTCTGACTCTGGCAGGGACTAATAGTGTCAATTGTGTTTTACAAATCTTAGTCATTCTTCAAAATAAAAATTATATATAACGTGCTAAGTGTACCTTGCAGGTTGTATCATGATGACCCTGTTTTTAATCCTCTGACTCCTTGGGAGAGACCACCTATAAAAAATGTATTTTGCATATATGGTGCTCATTTAAAGACAGAGGTATGATGCATTCTCCATATTACATTATGTGTCTGTTTTGTTATTATATCCTTTTTGTTTTGCAAATGCATTCTCCATTTGTTTTGCAAGATCCTTTTTGTTTTATGCTTTTATAATTTCCCTTGCGTCTTATTCTTTGAAGTGTTAAAGATACTAAATGTACGAAGCTGTCTGTAATAGGTTGGTTATTACTTTGCCCCAAGTGGCAAACCTTATCCTGATAACTGGATCATTACTGATGTCATCTACGAAACTGAAGGTTCCCTCGTGTCAAGGTAAATTTCCGCAATAGCAGAAGTAATCAGGAATGCAAGGTCTTCTGTGTCCGTCTAGTAGCGTGTTATCCTATTTGCATAAGCAAATTATTGAAGAGCTTAAGTACTTTTTAATCATTCCTTTTGAGCTTAGTGGATGGTCACTGGTCAGTGGCTTAAAGAAGGAGGTGTGAAACTATTTGCATGAAACATGACACTTATATCAAAAAGAACCCACTTCTAAACTTTGTATACTTAGGAGTAGTCGTCCTTTTAAACTTTTTGCTTAAGTAACCGTAGACTAGTTCATATCTTCTTGCTGCAATATCTGCAGGTCTGGAACTGTGGTTGATGGGAATGCTGGACCTATAACTGGGGATGAGACGGTAAGCTCAGAAGTTGGGTTTCAAATTATTGTGTTGCAAAACTACTGAAGACTAATAATACAAGATTTGCTTCTGGAACACTGCTTGCTATGTTCTCTAGTACACTGCAATACTGACTCTCCGCTACTTTTACTGATTGATGATCTCTTATAGGTACCCTATCATTCACTCTCTTGGTGCAAGAATTGGCTCGGACCTAAAGTTAACATAACAATGGCTCCCCAGGTACCCTTTTTTAGTTCTTCACCGTAAATAGATTAAGCTTTAAGTGCACTTTTCTGGTTATATGTTGAGTCACCAGCAATTTGTCCTTCTAAAAATCATATACATCTCAAGAACTCATATAAAGTTATAAGAGATTCTCATTGGGATAATAAAACAACAGCCAGAACACGATGGAAGTGATGTACATGTGGAGCTAAATGTTGAACATGAGCATGGGTCAGACATCATAGCGAACATGACAAAAGCACCAAGGGTTAAGTACATAACCTTTTATGAAGACTCTGAGAGCATTCCAGGAAAGAGAACTGCCGTCTGGGAGCTTGATAAGAGTGAGTAACGAACATATGAAAGAAGCTCTCAGAGAATCTTGCATTGGTTTTTGATTTTTTGAGTAATCATTTTTGTGCAGCAAATCACAGGAATATCGTTAGATCTCCAGTTCTGATGCGGGAGCTATGGCTTCAGATGTGGCATGACATTCAGCCTGGTGCGAAGTCCAAATTTGTCACCAAAGGTAAAAAAAATAATATTATTGGCTCTTCTATCATCAGTTCCTGTTGCTTTTGGGTACAAATATAACTACTTTGTCGCAGCCAAGCGCGGGCCACTTAGAGATGCGGATTGCTACTGGGATTATGGGAAAGCCTGTTGTGCTTGGCAAGAATACTGTGAATACAGGTTTCACTCTCCACTTCCCATCCAAAGTTTCTTATCTATCTATTATTTTGGAATCTGTAATTTACTGATTTGGTTGCTGTAATTATATTGTGAAATCAAATATACAGATACAGTTTCGGGGATGTTCACTTAGGACAAAGTTGTAGATTGAGGAACACATCTGCTAATATGCTGCTCCAGTACATATAAATTTCCTCGTTCAGGTCACATTACTTAACATTTTTCCCACATTCTCTTGTTATCGTGGATATATTTTGGATGTCACACAAACAACAACAAACTTCAACCAATTTTACTTTCTTTTTTATAATTTGTTACAGCAAATGACCTATTCCTTCATCTGCATTTTCCTCTCCCAGTAAGAAGAAAGAAAGAAAAAAAGGTTCAAAACGGTCAATTCTTATTGCTCTCTCTATTTCTCACGCAAAGGTATTCTTTTGTGAATTTTTTGCTATTACGAGCATATGATATTTTGGGTACAGCTAAGAGTGCAGTTACTTTGATCGTCACGGCTAAAGTAGTGTAAACCCATATTAAAAGAATTTTTCCTTTTTTCTTCTTCTTTTAACTTCAAGTGCGATTTGGTCTATTCCCCTTTCAAATTTCAATAGAGAGAAAAATAACAATTCTGAGTATGTTGTTGCTTTTGCTTGGTAGTACCATTTATACTCTAGCTTATTGAGTTCGCAAAACCGTATGGAAGACAATGAAGATTTTGGTTGAATTAATGATAATATAAACACGACAATGTTATCATGACCACACACACACACAAAAAAAAAAAGACATTGTTATACTTTTCTGACTGAATTATAGAGGGATAGATGATTTTTATATGATTAAACCAAAATATATCTTTATTTATGTATTTGTATATGATTAAACCATAACAAGTTAAAAGTAATAGTTGAGAAATAAGAAGTGAAACTTTTACTTTTTATGGATTTTACGTTTTTTGATAAGCAACTGGGAGAGGGGGAGAGGGAACAAAGCATAATTAGGTGGAGGAATTAAAGTGCTAGGTGGTGTGATGGTTTGGTAATGGTTGAACATGAGTTTTGAACTTTTTATACGAGAGTTAATACTTTATATATCGATATTAAATGTTTTTAGTCAATTTTATGGTCCCCCTCAAATTGGGGTCCTTTGATTTTTTTCCAACTCTATTTGCCTCCCTTATTAAAAAATAATGGACATGCATTCGTTCATTTTTTTTTTTTTTTTTTTTTTTTAAACTTTGCATTAATTATTCAGTCTATTGGATGAAACTATCCAACACACATCAATTTTCATAACTTCGTAAGAAAATATAAGTTTATATATTATATGATTAACATAATAACTTATAATAAATCTAAAATATTAAAAGTTACTACTACTTAAAATGTTATGATAAAAATAAAATGTATTAATTCATTTAGATACTAGCTTTTCTCATATAGTATATATCTATAATATATGGGTGATTCTTATATCCTACATGTCAATTAACTACATAGTTTTCATATTAAATGATTATTTTGATATTATGGTTTTAAAATATTTAGTGTGATATTAATAACTCCTGTTTTAATCGAAACTCAAACTAATTGCAAAATCTGTTGATATAAGGGGATTAATAATTGTCATTTTAAATGCTCAACCATTATTATTAGTTTTGTCTTAAACTGGTCGTTTCTTGAATTTGATTTCTCGTCATCGTTGAAACTGTATAATGTTGAGGTGCTAACAAATAACTAGAAACTAGAAAGTAAACGAGGAAAAAGTCTAAACCTTTAATCAATTTGATTTCTCCCTAACATTTAGCGTGTGTGCGTGTTCTGCATCTACATTTAGCCACATATAGAAAGAGAAATTTTTACAGAAAAAAATAAAAATAAAAAACAAGTAAAAGTAACTTAATAGTATTGTCGATCTTGTTCAGCACGCATCAAAGCTGCAAGAATTGTTTAGTAAAACTGATCTTTTTAAATTAATTTATTTGAATTCTACCATGTAAAAAAAAAAATTAAAAATGACTGGTATTTTTTTTCTTATAACTGACAAAATCATTAAATAATTAAAAAATAAGTTTAGTTCAAAATTATAAGTGATTGTGTTGTTTAATATAGTTATTGTATACTATATAGATCATGACTTCACACAGATGTTTGATGGATAAAAAAATTTAAAATCACATAATAGTCTTTTTTTATTTCAGAATCTCATAAAAGTACTGATCAAAGCTTTTTTTATGTTTTCGAAAAGGATGACCTAAAAACATAGTGCTCAGTATTTTGTAGTCAATATATGGAAATAAGAGGTTCATTCTCACTATAAGGATAGAGAATGATCATAGTTTATGTATGAGACTTTTATAAGTATTGGTTGGATTCCGAAACTTGTACTTTTAGTAGGCTTATAAAATTTATCTCGTACTTCGTATAACTTTAAGCCAAAGAAGCAAAACTTAAATCCCCAATTTGATTCCTTGTAGTTTCTACAACTTTTTTATCAGACTAATACACAAAAAAGGACGAATTCAGTCTATTTATGTTCAATGGGTAACCCAAAATTGAAGAAACGGTAAAGCAAAAAAAGGGCAATCCAGTAAATTCAAATATGGTGGCATTAATGTAATTGTGTTGAAAAGTGAAGGGTAATCTAAGCCTCCAGCCTCTATAAATTGTTGTAACCTACCCTTTCCCGTGACTTTTCTGTTATCCCCTCTCGTTCCCTCTCTCTCCCTCTCTCTCTTAAGCGCTCCGGTTTTATTCTCTCGCAATAAAAAAATAAAAATCTCGAAACTTTTGATTTTTTTTTTTTTTTCACCCCCCGACTATATATTTTTTTTTTTTGATTTGACTGTTTTACGAGACAGTCAAATATTTCAATTTTTTTAATTGGGTGCTGACGTGGCATGCATCCAATAGAGAAGAAGCACCATGAACACCAAAACGATGCGTCTTCCCCCACGTCGTGTTCTAACGGCGGATAAACGCAAAGAAAGAGACGGCGCCATCTCCTCCGTCACTGATAAACCGCCGGAAATCTCCGTGAAGAAGCTTCCTCCACCGCCGGTTAATCCCATTTCCAGGAAACCTACAACCGCAGGAGCCGAGCCGGTCGGCTCGAGCCAGCTGATGTTAGCCGGTTATCTGAGCCACGAGTTCTTAACCAACGGCACACTCTTCGGAGAGCAATGGAACCCGGCTCGAGCCCAGTCAGTCGATCAAAGGAAGGTGAAGCCGAGCCGTAGTATCGAGACGGCTGAGGAAAGTGAGCCGAAACGGAAGAGGTACATGGAGGTTACAAATCTTCTCCGGTCAGATGGGGCCCACCTGCCCGGTATCGTCAATCCTGCCCAGCTTGCCCGATTTCTCAAACTCTGATCGGCGTAAACCGGCGTCCACGTGGAGACAGATCATTGGTTTGTCGCCCGGCAAGCGAGACAGCCGTTAAACCGAAACCTCTCTCTCTCTCTCTCTTTTTTTTTTTTCTCTTCAGTTTTTTTTTTTTTTTTTTAATTCGTCTCTCTGTGTAAAGCTCTCTCTGTCTTCTCCTCATCTTCTTCCTCGGAAATTGACTGAGAAAGTTTTAGGGTTTGTTGTTTGAGGTAGATGGTTCCGTTCTATTTGTACATCAGAAATATCAATTAGTCAATGGATTATATGTTCTCTCAAATCAGAAAGCTTGAAACTACCTCTTAAATTATTTAACTTTTCTTGTGTTCTTTGATGGATCCACAGTGGATCTTTTATCAATTTGATCGGAGATCGTATTTGATTTATACATGACAAGAATTAAACTTCAAATCTTGATAATTTCTTGTTTTCTCTTCTAAAAATCTGAACTTGGTCGATTGATCTTAGATATCGAATGCAGTTTTAAGGAGATTTCAATCTCCGGCTCTGGGAAAACAAAAAAAAAATAATGGTGATGACCTTGTTGTATAGACAGTGTCAGTTTTGGATCTCAAAAACGCTATATGCAGAGCTTCTGAAATACACACACTTTTTCTTCGAAGAAACCGATGATCGTTCCATCTCTGTTTTGTGGAAGATATCGATTGCGCTCCATTGGTGTGACGCGTTTGCGTTTGTAGCTACACAACTTTCCAGGTAAAAATATCTCTTCTCTTTTTGAACTGAAGGGATTACACCTAATGTAGCATAACCTGTTGCTTAGTCTATGTTGTTTTTGGCAAATACACGTTGAATAGAACAATGATAACTATTGAATTTGAGGTGCTTGTCTATGCTGTTCTGGGAAACAAAATCACAGTGCTGCCTGCCTCTTTTTTATTCAACATCATAGTAAAATAAGAAAGAACAAAAAATTGAGCATTTCTTGTTTAGTCTTTCTTCTTCTTCTTCATTAACTCGGCTATTCTATTGGATATGCAGTAAGCAGTGGACTGAATGGTGATCATAGGATTCACACCAAGAGCTGTAGGCAGAACACTTGCATCACATACATACAAATCTTCCGCCTCCCAGCTCTCTCCTTTTCCATCAATCGCTCCTTCCTTTTCTGTTGCACCCATACGGCAACATCCCATCTGATGCGCTGTGAACGAATGAGTCCAATGCTTACTCATCGACATTACTCCTGCTGGCGCCTCCACCGTTTGCAAAAAAGCCTCTAGATCGTTATGTTTCATTCCATCACACTTTATTCTCTGCCCATCGCTCCTGTATGTGCCCACCTCCGCTGCTCCTGCTGCAGCTAAGATCTGCAGTGCTTGCTTTAACCCAATCGTCAGATTCTCTTCGTCGGCTTTCGTTAATCTGTATTTGACAATGCCCCCTTTCACCTCTCCCACACCTTCATCTCTCACCATGACAAAAATATGAGACGTCCTTGAGTATTTGGCAAGTCTCTCCTTAATGTCTGACCCAGAGACCCACGGGACTAGAGCTGCGAAAGTACCTGGTCCTATAGCAGGAGTCTCCAGTGTGATGTTAGATGTGGTAGAGTCCATTGGATGCACATAGTGCAGTGCAGTCACTATCTCTCCCTCATGAGCTGCTCCTTCAAAGTCCGATTTTTTTTCCGGGAAGTAGCCCCAAGCCATCAGGATAGGGTGGATATGGAGACCGCGACCAATGTTTGGATTCTTCAACCCGCTCGAAGCCAACAGCTGCGGTGTCTTAAGCGACCCACAAGCCACAATTGTCACTTTGGCATTGATCTGAAGCTTCTTTCTTGTTCGGTTGGATAGAGAAGCTGCGACTCCCAAACATCTTTTTTTCCGTCCGCTCTCCTTTCTTTTGTGAGCATCGTTTTCCGCCAAGATCACTTTCTCAGCCTTGCACTGTGTTAGGATCACGGCATTGTTGTTAACTGCATCAACCAGCCAGGTTAAATCTGTCCCTCTTTTCTCTCCAGTTGGGCATCCAAAGGAGCAACTACCGCAATAATGTCCGTCAGTTGAGTTCCTTGGCACTGTTGTCACATCCAACCCAAGCTTCTCGCAACCTTTCCGCAGAATCTGGTTCTGAAACCCTTCTCTGATGACTCTCTCAGTGACACCTATCCTCTTGCAGACTCTATCCATCGCTGTCTTATATTTCTCGCTAGAAAACACTGAAATCCCTCGTTGCACTGACCATTCCTCTATGATAGCATCAGGTGTTTTTAAGGATGCTGCCCAGTTTACCACAGAGCCACCACCGACAGTTGATCCTGCCATGAACCGAAACCTTCCATCATGAGTCATTAACAAGCTATTTGACTCAAACATCTCAAACGTGGAAGGACCCTCGAGTGATGAGTAGTCTCTGGGGACAAAGTAGTTCCCTTTCTCGAGAACTACCACTCTAAGGCCTGACTTAGCTAGGTTTGCAGCTGCAACTCCTCCACCACAGCCAGAACCCACTACCACTGCATCGCACTCGATCTTGTAAGTGTCACTTTCTCTGTCCTCTGTGACTTTAAGACCTTTGTTGATCATACGTTGCTTGATGGTCATCTCATCTTCTTTATCAGTCTCGATGATCCCTTTCTCTAGAGGTCTTTCCTTGTGTTCCATGCCCTCGCTTTCATTCATGTCGACGCTATAACCAATTGCATCCCATGCTGGGTTTTCTGTATTTTCATCTGTCTGTTCATACATATGAGTTAGTAAGAAAAAAATATGTATAACCATGATTGGGATTAGAAACACAGCTATGTTGTTGAGTGCATTGCATAGAACCACACATCATTATTATAAAAGTATATCTGCCATATGATTCATGTTTGCACCTTTTTATGTTCAGTCATACACTCATACTAGTGGAAATTTTCAAACAAACTTCCATAATCTCTAAAGAAACTAAATGGCTTGTAATAGAAACATGCAGAGGAAGATGGAAGACGTTACCCATGTGAAGTAATAGAACAAGAAGATGGCTTTGATCATCATAAAACCGATTCTTGCTAAAGGATTATACCACTGTGTGTTCCATCTCTGAAGAACCTTCTCCCTCTTCTCGAGAGAGATTTCAGAGAATTTGAGAAGAAAAGGCCAATTCGCCTGATCAAGACAGACTAACCCGCAAAGCAACAAGGTCCCCAATCTGAATGTAAGAATTCTCAAAACTATTCTGACCACTATAACCGTCACTGGTATTGCCTTTGTCGCCAGCAGCTCTGCGACCTGTTTTTATCAGTTTATCCGTATTTCACTTACACATGTAAATTAAGTTGTACACTGGAGATAACGTAAGAAAATCTAGCTTTCATCACTCTAACAAAAGCCCTTTATTGAGATGATAGATAAACAGAGAAGGCTAAGTTGGAGAAAAAAACCTCATCTGGTCGAACATGAGGCCCAGAAGAAGACTTGAAGAAAGATAAGAGTGCATCATTGCGTAAAACCTTCAACTTCATCTCAAGATCTAAGCTCTGCAATGGAACAGGAGGCAAAATAGCCTCGCAAATGGCAGAGAGGGCTTGAAGGTCAGATGGCGAGAAGCCATGGCTGACGTTTTCATGTTTCGTATTCCATCTCAACAAAGGGTTTCCTCTTCTTCCTACCATTTCTTCTGATTTAAGCTTTGAGGTCTTTTACTCTTTTCTCTTACCCCTTCCTTCTTTACACAAACATATATATATATATATATATAGACATGCGAATGAATTGATTATGGTCTGATCATTTCTCTGCAACAACGTTGTCCGAGAATCTAAGGCGGTGCCTTAAGTGTTGGGTAATCGAAGAAAAATTATGAAAGGAGTTTGTTTCTTTTTTGAGTTTCTAGATTATGTTTTTGTTGTTTGCTTCAGTTGCGTCTGTGTTGCATCGTAAACCGAGACCACACACACGTGATATGACGTAATGTCATATCACGTGTGTGTGTATATCGTATTTATATGCGTATTATACAGTATGAATACGTATTACGTATATGTGTCTTCAGTCAGGTGTGGGATTTAACGGCGATCCACGTGACAAACGCTGGCATTGTACTGTTGTCACACATGTTACATGTGTATTTTTGAAAAAAAAATATAAAGCTGTATTTAGTCCTTTTTTGTTTTTTATTTTTTGCCGGCAAAATAACTTTGTATTCATAAAGATTAGGGTACATTGTTCCATAATATTACAAACTTTGTTTTTGCTATTCTAGCACTTTTAGCTAGACTATCAGTTACAACATTTAAGCTACGAGGTATCTTGACGAAAGCTATTCCTTTATAGGATTTGGCAATGTTCTTAATGTCCTGCATCTGAGTAGCTATAGGAGCTGTATTTAATCTTATATAGTTTTAGTATATCTGTATATGTTTTGCATTTTTGCACCAAAAAAAAAAAATATATATATATATATATATATGTTTTGCATATTACAGCCTTTTTTTGTTGTTGTGTGTTTGTTTGTGTTTCAGGTCAATAATTATTTTTATTGTTTTTTTCTCGTAAGTGGCTCTGTCGCATTATATTTTTTTTTCCAAACTAAAAGTAAAAGACATAACCGATTATGAAAAGTGAAAATACAATTGTTTATTTTTCTTCTTTAATTACATTACAATATTACATACATCATCCTCAATTTTTAGTTGAAAGGCTAATACGTCTTGTGTCATGGATTTCTTGCGTCATGGGTTACATCAACTTTTGTAACATATTTTATTCCCAACAATTAGAAATAACAAATCAGTCGGTTCTAAATTTCTAAAAGTGATTAATTACAAGTGGTTGGTCTCTAAACAAACCAATCTAAATATGAGTCTGCATATTATTTTTATCAATTGATTAAATTTGTTTTTACTAACAACTGCCGATTCTCTTTACAGTTTTACCAAATTAAGATTAGAATACAGAACAAACAACAAAATTAGCCTCGTAAATTTTAAATCCAATCTCAACTAAATATCGTTCACTTTAATTAGTTTTTTGTTTTTCCTCTGTCACGTTATTAATTAGTTCAATGTCTGGAAACCAAAAACTATGATTTTAGCTCCCAACATTCTCTACTTCCTATTTCTTTTTGTTCATAATTGAACATCTTGATTCAACTTTTTTTTTTTTCAAGAAAAAGAAAAGTTATAGGTCGTAGAATGTTGAATCAAAATGTTTTTTAAGGAAATCATCAACAATCGCTCTTAATCGAGCCGAAGTGAAGAATTACGTGATCTCTTTTCAGTTTTGAATTCATATGATTCTTTAATCATAGTTTCCAGGGAAGAAAAAAAAAACTAGTAAACACACAGAATAGTTTCCTCTTTTTTTTTTTTTTTTTTCTTTTCTTTTCTCTTAGAAACAATATATTTTGATTTGTTTTGGCGATTTCATTATGTCCAACTACAAAATGAAGGGCCTCTTCAAGGGTCTTAGGTTTATTTCTCAAATATTTGGTGAGTTTTTTTTTATTTACCCTTATGTAAATATATTTACACTGTATATATCTTCTCCGTTTGTTTATCCTTTTTTTTTTTTTGAACAAACCTCCGTTTATTTATCCTTGTTACATTTTTGTGAATTTGCATAATTTATAATGCAGAAAACGAGAAAGAGCCAGAGATGCAAATTGGAACGCCAACAGATGTAAAGCATGTCGCTCACATTGGTTGGGATGGAGGATCTGTCGATCAAAATCCACCCAGCTGGGTACGTATTTACAATATCTTTTATATTTTCTTTTTCTCCCCAATAAATATAAGTATATTGGTATATATAACAACAATTCATTATCATAATTAAACTAAAATTAATTGAATTTAGATGAATGATTTTAAAGTATCGGGTGGATATTCATCGGCGCCTCTCGGAAATATCAAGGAGGATGTTTCATGCATTTCTGAAGGTAACTCTCTAATTAATTTGGGATACCTAGCTAGGTAGACTACTCTACTTTTTAAATAAATTTATTAGAAAAAAAAACTATGAACCATATGATTTAGGTTTTAGATCAGTTAAAGATAATAAGAAAGATGTTATAATACGTGTAGATTCGACTCGGTCACGAGATACACCTGCTGGACTTCCGAAATCGTCGAGAGAGCGTTCAAGCACGTTAGGTGGTGGTTCACCAGCAAAAGAACAACGATCACGACGTGGATCTTCGCATTCAAGTAGTGGAAACCCTAAATCTTCACGGAGGTCGAAAGAATCTTCTGATCAAGATATTGGTTCAAGAAAATCTCGTCGGAAAAAGTCAAAGGATAGTAGTTCTGTAAACGGAGGGTCTTCAAGATCGTCACGAAGAGCACGTGGATCTCAGACAGAATCAGTAAATGGTTCTATTGTGTCCGATGAAGGATCAATGATATCAATCGATCTCCACTGATATACATATAGATATCTATAATTAAAGAGACAATATAGAAAAAGTTCGGAATTTGTCTCATCAAGAGATCACATAGCTTTGGTTGGTTACTAGGAATAAGGATCATCAAGCTAATAATGTGTTTCCGATTTTTCTAGCGAGATATTATATATGTCTCGAACGATCAACTGAATTCGGATGTGGATTTTGTGTTGATATTTTGTCTCTCGGATTATTAAACTTATAACGCAGTATGCAATGCGCATGTGAGCGTGTACAAAGAAAATGAAAAGAAAGAGTCCATGTATTAGACGAAAACGATGTGACATGTGACATGTTTTCTGCATTATAGAAAAAAAAATTGAAAAATAGGTTTACCGGAAAAAAAAAAAAGAAGAAGAAAACGATGNTTTTTTTAAAAAAAAAAAAAAAAAAAAAAAGAACTAGTACATGGCTTCGTCGTGTGAAAGAACGTCAACAATGAACAAACTCCAAACCGATCGTAAACCGGCTAATTAAACCGGATGGTAGGTAGGTAATGCGTGTTGTTTTAAATGTGCGGTTTACTTACTACACATTAGAGGGTGTACCACCAGTCTTGTGTTTGTCTCTCTGTTTCACTCACGCCGGATCCGGAAGAACGTGTTGGGTTGAAAGAGAGAAGACGGGACGAGAGAATAAAATCTCGCCACCATTGACTCCGCATTTTTTTTTTGAATTTAATGACATTTTTAAAAGCGAACGTTTCTTATCTTCCTCCTATTCATATGGAAAGCATTTATATTTCCTTTCGCCGTTTTGTCGCCAAGTTCATTGACATAGAGTCATAGAGCCCATAGAGAGAGCTCTCTTCTTCAGTATTTCGATTCTTTCGGCGCAAGTTTTCTCTTTTATTCGAAACATCCATAGCCCAAAATAAAATAAAATAAAAAACTCTGACAATGTCTATGGTGAGTTTGTATCGGAGGTCCCTTACCTCCCCTCCCGCGATTGATTTCGCTTCTGTTGAAGGCAAGGTGCGTTCCTCCTTTTTCTCTAGTTTTTGATCCATCCATGGATTCTTCTGCTTCTCGTTACCATACGATCGTTAATTTTGTTACTTGGCTCCGATCGGGTTTTCTCGGTCAACTCTGTTTTTAAAACCCTAAACCTCTTCCTTTTTCTCAAGTTTCGTTTTTTTTTTTTTTTTTTT
>NC_025698.1:1410555-1415280 GCF_000633955.1 Camelina sativa | reverse complement strand
TTTTTTTTTTTTTTTTTTTTTTGGTTGAGATCTGAGAATGCTTGCTTGCTAATATATATGTTACTTCTCAAATTAGGAATCATCCACAAGTGTTTTGCTAATTTTGTGTGTTTTGCAGCAAATCTTCAATGAAGCGCTTCAGAAAGGCACTATGGAAGGATTTTTTAGGCTCATTTCTTATTTTCAGACTCAGTCTGAGCCTGCCTTTTGTGGCTTAGCTAGTCTCTCTATGGTTTTGAATGCTCTCTCCATTGATCCAGGCAGAAAATGGAAAGGTACATACACCTTTATCAACTCCGTTTTTTTTGGGACTACTATATGGTCTAGAAGAACATCACATTTTGGTGGTGATTTTTTGAATATCTTCGTTTTTCCCAATAGGGCCTTGGCGGTGGTTTGATGAATCTATGCTGGAATGTTGCGAGCCCCTGGAAATAGTCAAGGATAAAGGCATTTCATTTGGCAAAGTTGTTTGCTTGGCTCATTCTTCTGGAGCTAAAGTTGAAGCTTTCCGCACTAATCAGAGCACCATTGATGATTTCCGCAAGTTAGTTGTCAAATGTTCCACTTCTGATAATTGTCATATGATCTCAACATATCACAGAGAACTACTCAAGCAGGTATCGTTTCTTTGGCCTAAACTCTTCAGTATTGTTAACAGTAATATGGCAGTTAAGTGAATTTCATTACCCTTAATCATCTTACGGTGGTCCTGTGTATCTATCTGAATGTAATTACAAAGTTTGAGATTTGCTGAAACTCTGTAGTGTCCTGCTATGAAGGATTCTAATGCATCTTATTGCAGACTGGAACAGGCCATTTTTCACCCATTGGTGGTTATAATGCTGAGAGAGATATGGCTTTGATTCTTGATGTCGCTCGTTTCAAGTATCCTCCTCATTGGGTTCCTCTTAAACTTCTTTGGGATGCCATGGACAGTATTGATCAGTCAACTGGGAGACGTAGAGGGTACCTTATATTTTCTCTTAGGCTTATCATGTATGATTAAAGAATGTCATCGTTTCCATCTTACCAAATTCCTTTTTCTGTTATTTTTCTGCTTTCAGGTTCATGCTTATATCAAGACCCCACAGAGAACCAGGATTGCTCTATACTCTAGTAAGTCTAACCAAAGTCATGTATCTATTTGTAGTTGCTGCTGCTATTATAATAACTTTTCTTTCAAATTCGACTAGTGATAATTTCTTGTTTATCAATTTCAGAGTTGTAAGGATGAGAGCTGGATCAGCATTGCAAAGTATTTGAAGGAAGATGTTCCTCGTCTTGTAAGCTCACAACATGTTGATACTATTGAAAGAATCTTATATGTTGTATTCAAGTCACTTCCGGCAGATTTCAGCCAATTTATCAGATGGATGGTTGAGGTTCGAAGAATAGAGGATTTTAATCAAAATCTCAGCTCAGAGGAGAAATCAAGGCTCGACTTGAAGGTATCATCTTGTTGATTCGCTTCTGAATTTTAGTTTTCCGTGTAAATATTCCGTCAGTGCATTCATCTATGTTCTATGTTTCGTTTTGCTGTAGCAAGAGTTACTGAAACAAGTGCAAGAAACTAAACTGTTCAAGCATGTGGATAAGTTTCTATCCTCTGTGAATTACGAAGACAATCTGCCATATGTTTCTGTCAAGGTTTATTCCCAAGGAGGAGAAATCTTATCGGGAAATGAATCAGATGAGACCTGTTGCGAGGAAACTTGTGTGAAGTGCATCAAAGGTATGTTTGTTCTTGCATTCCGGTCATGATACTGATTGTAATTGATTGGTACAACGAAGTGCTTAGGATACTGACTGATAATGTCTCCTTAAATAGACTTCGGGCATTTTTTGAAATCTTTCTAAGTTTTGAAGTTAATATTCCAATGAGCCAGCAACAAGCCAGTCTACTGATGAGAATTTTTCATCACTAATCAACAAGATTATAAGCTGAACGTTCTTAATAATAACTTATTAGGCTAGCTTGTGACTTATAAACCCAAATGGTACTTAACTTTTTCAGTAAGCATTCAGGAAACTTCGTTTGAAGTTAGCAATGTGCAAAGCTCTTACCAAGATATCACTGTTTTTTGTTTTTTGTCTTCTTGTACACATGAAGGTCTTGGTGAGGAGAAAATGACAGTGAAAGCTTGGCCATCTGGGAACGATGTGTTCACTGCTCTTCTATTGGCTTTACCTTCACAGACTTGGTCAGGTATCAAGGACCAGTCACTTTTGCAAGAAATGAAACAGCTCATTTCCATGGTTAACCTCCCGACTTTGCTTCAGCAAGAGGTAAATAACTAAAACTTAATAATAATCCACTTAGATTTTGTGTGTTTTATGGAGATAAGGCTTTAAGATATAGAACAAGAAACATAAATGAAACTGAGTTAAGAGTATGAAATTTATTTCATGAATGAGGACTATCCACAACATGAAGTGTAATCAGTTAATTTTGTTTTCCATTGGTTGGTATAGGTTTTGCATTTACGACGCCAACTTGAGCTACTTAAACGATGCCAGGAGAATAAAGAAGAAGAAGAACTCTGTGCTCCTGCCTAAATTAAACACAACAACAACTCTAATATCTCAAGAACCAACAAAAATACTAGGAAACAATTAGGAAAAGGAATTTATCCCTCTGGTCTTGTCTGGTCCATAAATCAGCAAAAACTATGTATTCTCTACATTACATCCCTGAGAGACATTCAAAGGTAAATTAAGTGCTAACCATATCACCATCATTTTACTATATAGATTACAATATAGTAAATCAAGCCCATAGGTTTTATTTTATTCACATACAAAAGTATACATACATCTTTCTTACCACTAGAATCTGCAACTTACACCTCTCTTCACCATTCCAAAGAATGGCTCCTGCTTAAAGACCGTGAGGAAGGCCTTGGTTTCTCATCGACCGGAATCAAAACCTCCATAAGCTTCTTGTATCTCTCTTTAGTGCTCTCTTCAATCTCCTTCAAAAGCTGCTCATTCTCTTGCTCTAATTTCGCAGCCAAAGTCTCTAACTCAACTTGATAAGCCTGCTTCCTCTCTCTAGACCTAGCTGCAGATTCGCGGTTCTTGATCATCCTCTTCTGTCTCTGAGCTGCAGCTTTATCCATGGCCTCCATCATCACTCTCCCTCTTTTTCCTCCCCTCATTCCTCCTCCTCCTCCTCCACCCAATGATCCTTCAATCATCTGAAACGAACTGTGTCGCTGCGGCTGCGTCTGCGGCATCATCGGAAAATCGAATGTATAGCTACCGTCGTTGTTTAGTCTCTCAGGAGGGATCTTCACATCAATTTCATCTGAATCCATGTTTGCTGCAGCACCATCATCATCCATTGCTGCTTTCGCTAAAAAATCCTCAAGCGTCATTATCACATCATCCTGTGTTTCCTCTTTCATCATGATCGTCTTTTGCTCTCCAGATACGATCTCTTTCCAAACGTCGTCCACACTCTTACCGTTGTTAACGCTGTTCCGATCTCCGATACTCCGCTCAACATCAACCGCCATATCTAACGGCTTCGAATCAGAGGGGAAAGTGTAATCGTTGCCACCGCCGTAAGCGAAACTGATTCTGGAGTGATCGGTGTGAAGATTTGGTCGGAGATGGTGCGATGATCTAATAGAAGGGGAAGATGAAGCAGAAGAAGAATTACGACGAGACAGATCGGAATTGGAAGAAGACATCATCTTAAAGGACGCCATTTTTTTTTTCACTTTGTATGTAATTGGAATTGAAATTATCGAGATTGACTTTTGTTGTCGGAAAGAGAGAGATGAAGAGATATTTCTAGGGTTATCTCGTGTTATGTCTGTAATTGTATATACAAACAAAACACGCGCATATAAAACGCGTGACTCGCACCTTCTTCTATTTATAACAATGGCAGCAACGTGTTACGACACCTAAAGAAATTTTATAATCATATTGGTCAGTGTCATCACTCATGATTACTCATCATCATATAGAAGAGCATAAAAATCTAATCAAACGAATCTGCTATTCAAAACTCCAAAGTCCAACCCAACTTGAGAAAAATAAAAAGAGTCCACAATACTTTGTACATTTTCTTTTGATTTTCTCATTTTAAGACCATCATAATATACTGTATATGGGGCACATGCTGATGTAAAAGAGGGAGAGAGGCCCAACCTGATATGAAACCGAAACAAAAAATGCCAAAATTTCATGAAATTGACAGACTCCTTGGGAATAATTGGTGATGAATCTCTACTGCCATGAGCGTCTAGAAACAACAGTAACCAACAAATCTCTGATCATGGATATACGTTTGTGGGTAGGAGCTCAGACGCAGTGTGAACTAACATTGAGGTTCAAGTGGTTCATCCCATACATCTGCACTTTCGTTTGAGACTTCCTCTACATCTTCCTCCATTGACAACCTCAAATACTCTCTCTGAGCAAATCGATCCCATTCTGTCAAATTTGGTTCCTCCCGTTCCTACGGCCACGAAAGAGATACATGTTTTAATTTCATCAATCTTAACTACTACCGACTACTGTTAGCAATTTAAGCACTCATAACAGAAACTCCACCGGAAAGCCACATATACCTGGCGAATCAGAAAGGGGTCACGTGTCTCAAATGCCATGAATTTATTGAGGTTGAATAGTATATTGAATACGTTTCCTGAAAGTTTGGATCCTTTCAGATCCTTGAGGGTGATGCAGTTCTCCTTCTGTAAAGTCAAT
>NC_025698.1:1405364-1408842 GCF_000633955.1 Camelina sativa | reverse complement strand
ACTTCCTCTACATCTTCCTCCATTGACAACCTCAAATACTCTCTCTGAGCAAATCGATCCCATTCTGTCAAATTTGGTTCCTCCCGTTCCTACGGCCACGAAAGAGATACATGTTTTAATTTCATCAATCTTAACTACTACCGACTACTGTTAGCAATTTAAGCACTCATAACAGAAACTCCACCGGAAAGCCACATATACCTGGCGAATCAGAAAGGGGTCACGTGTCTCAAATGCCATGAATTTATTGAGGTTGAATAGTATATTGAATACGTTTCCTGAAAGTTTGGATCCTTTCAGATCCTTGAGGGTGATGCAGTTCTCCTCCTGTAAAGTCAATTGATGATTCCAATCATATAAGTATAATACATCAAAATCAGCTAGGAAATATCAAACAACCATGTTATGGTTTAAAAAGCCTCCAACCTCTGGTCCAATCATGTCAACTATCTGACATAGGATATCCTTGAAGAGAACAGGTTCCTGGGTTATGCATTCCATGCGATGCAGTTGCTCTTCGAAAAAAAAATGCATTTCGTTTCGCGTGATCACCCCGTTTCCATCCAAGTCTATGCACTTGAACCTGCACCAACGTTCAATCAGTGTCAAGGGAAATAATCGCATCCCCATAGTAGATACATGAGCATACTAGGCTCTGAACCCGTATCATATCAGAGGTTCAATATAAGTATTTTAGGTTCATGAAAATGAGCAACATGTTAGCGCCTGAGTATAAACAGGGCTCCTATATAGTAGTAACTAAACTTTGAGGAAAAGAGACTTTTTATGGACAGTCCACATATGTCAATGGTTTTGGCTCAGTTTTAGTATCTACAATACAAGAATTTACGATTCAAACCAAGGGGCAATTTCATATAGGAAAAAGAATATCAACATGGAGCGGAGAGACGTATACCAATACTCAAGACTAGGCTCGGAAGACTTGTCTTCCTCGGCGAGAATGAAGTATACAAAATCTTCATAACTCATCTTCCCTTCAACTTTGCTCGTAAACTTCCTAGGAACCTAAAAGAGAAACATAGCAAAAAGACGCATCGTGATCAAATAAAAACCGTTGCATCACACTATATAACTTAAGCTTTGAAGGAGGTCCAGGCAAGAAGAATTTGGGGAACCAACCTGTGAAAATATTCTATCAACAATCCTATAGGTAAGGGCATGATTACCATATTTGATGAGATTATCCTTATCAACAAAGCAGTCATGGTCACTATCAAGTTCCCAAAATCTGCAGTATATGACGTAGAAGTGCTCATAGGAGAAGTACCTGAAATTTCAACAAAAATGACCATGATAGTGGATGGCTGAATCAGGCATAAGTTCTGTCTCAGCAACAATATGAAGACATAAACAGATACTCATATAGCTCTTTCCTTTTGCACTGTTTTAAGCCCACGAAAATATATATGTGATATCCTCAGTAAATGTAATACATTTTATGTGGGCTTGTCTACCTCTAAATAACAACAGAACATTTCGTATAAATGTTTGAATTAGAAATACTGTTAGGAAATCATAAAACAAGAAAACAATTTTACCTAATAATTTTATTGATGTCGTCCTCTTCATCAAGTTGTTGCATAGCAGCAATAAGATTTCCACGTTTCAGTTCTCTAAGAGTAAGGCAACCAGTTCCCGATCTGTTAATGTAGTAAAATATTCTGAAGATGACAGTTTCAGCTGGGTGGTCAACACAGAATTACATTAGTACAAGAATAGATCTAACATAGCCAGTAGAGATATAGTGCATGCACAGAAAGAGGATCTTATTTAGCAGAGTAAAGGATATCGAGTAGATTTCATCATATTTAACACCCATGCGTCAATAAGTCACATTTTAATGATTCCTACCATATCTTTCTTGAAATTCGCTTGAATTCCTCAGAAATTCTAACCCAGGATGTGTTGCCAGAAGCTCATCAAGTACTGGTTTGAAGTCGACCTGTAACCAAACCCAAGTAAAAATATCAAAATATTTGATGTAAATGGGTTTAATAAAGAAGACAATGATGGAAATTAAATCAGAATGCGATAGAAGAAAAAAACGGGAGAAGAATCACAAAAAGACCTGTCTGAGGTAGTTGCTGCCCTGCTGCCTTAGTATGTGATATATCTGGGAGGCTGTGTCCATAGTCAACATATTTCCATCAATCCAATACTTGATAAATGCATCCCTGACAAAAATTGGTCAATCAGCAAACATAAGTAAAAAGCACCAAATTTGTCTTACTATTTCACATACACACAGTTAACGATTGTTAAAATACATGTTATGAAGAAAAGGAAAAAAAGCATACATGGAGCTACCTTGTAACTATACCAGTGCAATTGGGATCTATCTTTGTGAAAAGTGCAGGAGAAAGAATAGAAGGCAGCTTGCAGACTTCTTTCGTAATGGATTTGAATTCTGCAAGAGGAACAAGAAGGTTAAGATGGATTAGCTTATATATATATATATATACCTCAGAAGGACAAAAATGAACAAAAAAAAATGAATTGAAAATCACCATCTACACGTAGTCCATCAATGTAGTTGCTAAAAACTTGATCAACCATGGATATACATTGCTCTTTTAACTCTTTAGCAGGGGGGCGCCCGTGTTGGTAGTAGAACTGCAGAAAACATAAAATGTGATGAGTCAAACTGATTATCATAGTAACCTTTTAATTTATCATGTCACAGTGAAGGACCAATTCTCCTTCAAATCAGTTTTACCTACAAATCAGAGGCCTCGGTTTAAATATGTACCCTGCATCTACCTACGAAGTTATCTGTGTTCAATGACCAATCAAGTGAACAAACATACACACCAGAGACCAACTGCAATACAATAATAGAATATCCCACATGTGGGGGATTAGCTGGAAAATGAGTAAAAACAAACCTGAGGAATGAGTTGGGGCTTAGGTTCCTTGAGTGAACCGAGAGGAGACTGGAGAGATGGAGGGGTAGTAGTCCTTTGCCTAGAGAAACGAGGGGAACTACCAGAGGAGCTTCGTGGAGAAAGTGGGGGAGTGGTGCTGCTGAGAAAGACAGATGGCAAAGCACTAGCACCGGAAACATTGATCTTGGAAACATTAGCTGGTGTTCCAGATTTAGCATCATCAATCAAAGACTTGACCTAGAAGAGAAAAACATGATGAAAATGTCAAACAAGGGTACACTAGTGGAATACAGAGAGGGGAGGGGAGAGAGAGAGAGGTACCAATGTGGCAGTGTGTGGGAGGGAGAGCCAGTGGGAGAAGAGTTGGTGAGCAATAAGAGAGCTAGCTTTGAGGGGAGGAGGGAGCTGCTGCTGCTGCTGCTGCTGCTGCTGCTGAAAGAGGTCAGGATCTAATATAATACGAACATCGTCAACCCCGTCAATATCCATGATCGAATCGATTCCTCACCCCCTACTTCTTCCCTTTCAAACAAACACCTCGAAGAAGAAATTCAAAAAAAAAAAAAAAAAAA
>NC_025698.1:1401041-1405270 GCF_000633955.1 Camelina sativa | reverse complement strand
AAAAAAAAAAAAAAAAAAAATCGACAACACACAGCGGCTTTGATCTTCTGGCAACTCTTTAAGTAAGCGCAATCGATTCCGATAAAAAAAAAAACCCCTAGGGTTTCGAAATTTCGATTCAGGATATATTATAAACAAAAGTAACAAAATCAGGAGGCGATTTTATTTCCAAAAGTAAGAAAAACAACTTCGTCTGAAAAATTGGAACAAGTAAGAAGATTCCGTCCGTCACCGATTTTGGCAGATGAATGAACGAAGACAAATCACTCCGATCAGGAAAAAAAATATAGCGAGAGAGAGTAGGAGGCGGCGAAGAACACTAGGGGAAAGTTATCAAAGTGAAGAGAGAGAGTGAGTATATATATCATCTCATCTCATAAATTCTCTCATCAGCCGTTTCCTTTTTTTTCTATTTCACTTTGACCACACAGACGGGAGTCAACCAGTTTCAGCCGCCTAATATTATATTATTACTTTAAAAAAAAGCCAATTTAAAGAAAATTATTTACAAACAAAACAGGAGAGATAAACAATTTTAACATTTGTATTACAAGAAATATGAAATAAAAAGAAAGAAGAAAATTTCTTTCGATCAGTCTTTGTTCCATTTAAATATGTTGCAAAGATCGGTCAGTCGTGAAGAAAAAACACCATTTTCATCAAATTCAAATTGTTTATAAAGAAAATCGCATTTTAGAAATCGTGGCTAATCATACACCGTATCATGCAGATGAAAGTTTTCACTTTTACGTGTAACTGAAATAGATTATGCCGATAAAAATAGGTAAATAAAAAAGAAAAAAAAAAAGTAAACAATTATTATTAGTGTGTATTAAAATATATATATATATATATAAAAAACAACTCCGAAATTTATCACAGTAAATAAATAAAAAACAAAATCATACAAATAGAAACAGGAGGAGATAAAAGAAGAATATTAATATTAATATTAATTATTACGTCCTCCTAATAAAAAGGGTGAGAAAATAAAAGAAAACCATCGAAAATTTGATGCGATCCTTTTACACGTTGAATTGAAGCCTCGCTAACAAAATCTATATCGAACCGAGAGAGAGAGAGAGAGAGAGTCTCCGTGCTCTGAAGAAAGAGAAGCTTTGAGACCAATTATACCATCATCATCTTCATCAAGCAGAGCAGGATTCCCCCAATTTCTGTCTTCGTCGTCTCGGTCTCCCACAGCTGATCAAACCATGAACATCTTCACCAAGAAACCAACTCCTAGAGGTCTGATTTCCCTCCTTTTTTTTATATTTTTTTATCACCCGAATTTCGAAGTTTAGGTTTTTCTTTTTCTTTTTGTTATGTCACCTGAGGACCTGATTTGATTTAACCTAATTGGAATTTGATCATCTGGGTGAGTGGTTTCTTCGGGTTCGCTAAAAAGTCAGCCTTGACTCTTATGTTTTTTTTTTTTTTTTGGTTTTGTCTGTGATCGATCGAGAAACTTAATGTCTGTTGAAATTGGACTGTCATATTCATATCTCTGACTCTTATGTTGTTTTGTTTTGTTTTGCAGAAGTGCTTAGGGAGAGTAAGAGAGAGATGACACAAGCTACCCGAGGTCTTTCTTTCTTCCCACCATATTAACAGCTTTGATTATTATTACTTGAATCTTGAAAAGAAGAAAAAAGCTTTAATTTTTTAACTAGTTGGTGCGCCATTGGTGAATTGCTATTTACATAAAACTCCTCTTTTTTTTAACTGATGCCCTTTTTGTGTGTCTTACGCTGCTCCAGGAATCGAAAAGGAAATCTCATCTCTGCAATCAGAAGTATGAATGTGGCCTACTTAATGTTTTCCCATCTACTCTCTCTCTCTCTCTCTCTTCTTTCAAAGATGACTGATCTAAAAAAAACTTCTTCTTTTCATCTTCATAGGAGAAGAAGCTTGTTCTCGAGATCAAAAGAACTGCTAAGACAGGGAATGAGGTATTCCTTTATCGGTTTCATTCCCTTTTTTTTTCCGGGTTTTCTACTCAGATAATCTTGTGTCTGTAATCTAGTTGGTGTGTTCTATCTTTTGATTTTTATGCAGGGAGCCACCAAGACTCTTGCTCGCCAATTGATCCGGCTTAGGCAGCAAATAGCTAACTTACAAGGTAGTCGAGCTCAAATGCGAGGCATAGCTACTCATACACAGGTCTCTTGCTTACCCCCTTATTTATTTTTTAAAAAAAATATCTCTGTTTATTATAAACAACATCCAAGAAGATCATTATTCTCTCATACACTGAAAAGTTTTTTAAGTGTTGAAACATTGGTGTTTAGGCTATGCACGCACATACTTCAGTTGCTGCTGGACTGCAAGGTGCCACTAAGGCTATGGCAGCTATGAGCAAGGTCAGATTTCTATGTAACGCAAATAAGGTTTTCCCATGCTAAGTTTTCTTAGATTAAAACTTGTTCTATAGTTTTACAGTGATGTTTTTTTCTGATATTTCCAGAATATGGATCCTGCAAAACAAGCTAAGGTGATGAGAGAATTTCAAAAGCAGTCTGCGCAAATGGACATGACCGTAAGATCTCTACCAATATCCATCTTTCCCTTTAAATCCATCAACACTCAAATTTTAGTCATTCTGACTATATTGCATATTGGTATTCAGACTGAGATGATGTCAGATTCCATAGATGATGCTTTAGACAATGACGAAGCTGAAGACGAAACTGAGGATTTGACAAACCAGGTACGATTTCTCCCATCGGATTTCAGTTCTAAATAATAAAGACTTGTGGTTTTAACGGATCTTTTTTTGTTTTTTTACTGATTTTTAGGTTCTTGATGAAATTGGCATTGATGTCGCCGCACAGGTATGAACCCCATTGATTCTCTTCATTGTTCTGTGTGTTTATAATAGCTTATCTGTGATTGATGATTCTCTCTCTTGGTTTTGATCCATCTACAGTTATCATCTGCTCCAAAAGGTAAAATTGGCGGGAAAAATACAGAGGATGTTGGCAGGTATGATGGTATCCATTAAACACAACTCTAACGTATCTCTTACCTTAAAAAAAAAAAAACAAAATCAAACGTTGATGTTTCTGTGCAGTTCTGGAATGGATGAACTGGAGAAGCGGTTGGCTGCGCTAAGATAGTATGATAGACTAAGCTGGAAAATCTAGTGGAAGAACTCACTTCAAACTTGTAGCTTGAAGTTGTTTCTTTCAGAGCAAAAAATATTATACATTCAATGTGTCTTCCACAGTTTGCTTTCTGGGAAGATTTGTGGATATTATAAACAATTAAACATACACAGTGACTTTTATCTTCCTCATTCTTTTGATCTGCAATGTCCAAAAACGTCTTTGGTTCTAATTTGTAAGTTTTTGCTTATGTTTTCTAAATTGGGACATCCTTTTATCACTCGCTTTTTATTTCAAAAGTCATGTTGACTCATGGTGCCCAAATGTGCATGAAGGGCGTAATTATATAGATCAACTTAATTGGATAATCTTTGTAGGTGCTGTTATTTATTATGGCTTTAATCCTCTTTTCGGTTAAGGAAATAATTGATTGATCGGTAGAGATTACATCTCAGGACATGTGCATCTATGGGATCTTTTGTTTTGAGAAACTTTTACAATTTATTATTTTATATTTTATTGTTTTTTTTATTAATAAGAAATTTGATGGAAAAATGATTGTCACCTACTTAAAGTATAGGCCAACACATGGCTATACATACAAACAATATAAATGTTTTGTTAACTACGTGAACTATTATCATCACATAAGTATATTCATAAACAAACATAGGTTATGTGTACAACACCATAAACATTCAACTTCGGTGTTTAGTTGGCCAGAATCCGACATTAACCAGTGTTGACCGACGTTGACCAGAAAAATATTCAATTTTTTTTTTCTTTTTTCCTAAAAATAATATTTTTTTGTTTTTTATGTATTTTTGATAAATAAATAAAAAGATAAATCACTTTACTAAATAAAAAGATAAATCTACATTATACTAAATCTGGGAAATATTCGGTCAAATCAGGTTACCGGTTAGCTCGGGAATTAATTATGGATGTAGAATATGGGCCGACGTGTACGGCTTTGCGGGCCCAATCGTGGAAACTTGATGTACCATCCAAGATCCAACACTTTTTTTGGCAGATTGATTCGGGTACTCTACCTGTGTTGGAGCGTCTTGCACATCGGGGTGTTCGTTGTGACACCGTGTGTAAGAGATGCGATTCTGCAGT
>NC_025698.1:1384815-1394024 GCF_000633955.1 Camelina sativa | reverse complement strand
ATTTTGAATCAAGCGGCTACGGATAAATTATTGTGAGAGGAGGCCAAGTCTTACTCAGTGAATTATCTGGATCCTCCGTCTTTTTCGGAGGACAGGGGTTCCTCTCCCCGATGTCAATTTGATGGTTCTTGGAAAGGTATAGATCCCTACCAGGGTTTGGGCTGGTGGTGCTGCAATGGAGAGCTTACAACGATCATGTTGGGAGAACGGAGTCACCGTCGGAGTATATCACCTCTACATGCAGAATCACAAGCGCTGATCTGGGCTATGGAGTCTTTACTGGTGGTTGGAGTCGATTGTCAGGCTTTTGAGACGGATAGCGTAGAGCTAACGGCGATGGTGCAGACGCTGGAAGACTGGTCGGCTTTTTCTAATCTGCTGGAGGATTTCTCATTGCTTCGAAGTTCCTATACCTCCTTCACCCTCACCAGGATTCCATGAGACGCTAATGTCAGAGCCGACTGCCTAGCTCGATCTTCACGATCTCTACCTTCAGAATCTACCTTTGTAAACTCGTTTCCTCCTGTTTGGGCAACCAATCTTGGAGTTCTATTTTAATATTTATAGTTTGGTTGGAAAAAAAAAAAAAATGATTTGTACTCCCTCCGTTTCATAATATAAGATGTTTTAGAGGTTTTTATTATTTATTTTATGCAGTCTTGTTTATGATTGGTTGAACTTTTTTTAAGTGGTCATTTCTTAATCTGCGTGCTTTAGTTAAAACATCCTATATTTTGAAACGGAGGGAGTATAATTTACAAAAAAAAAATAACAAGAAAAGGTTATATGACAATAAATATACAAAAAAACTATATACCCAAAAAAATTAAAAATTATATGACAAACAAAATATGTGGTATATCTAGTAACTAATTTTGTTAATACAGAAAATATATCAAAAGTAATATAATAAAAATATACCACCAAAAATTTTATGTGTAGTAGTTTTTTCATAAAACTATAATAAATATATATCTTTTCCTTTGAAAATCATTTTTAAACTTGTATTTTCACAGGTGGGGGTTTTAACTATTTTTTTTTTACTTATTTATAAGATTATGTCATTTAAAATATATGCAAGACATTGCCAACTATTAATTTGTTTTTAATAAGAAAAAGAATGGAAGAAAATAATAAAAATTCTATTTATTTACATGAAAGACATAATTAAAAAAAGTTGATTTTGTAAAATCAAAGGTTGGTTTTGTAAAATCAAAGAAATAGTTGGCAATGCCTTGGATATATTTCAAATGACATAATCTTATAAATAAGTTAATATATATATATATATATATATATATATATATATATATATTTAAAACCCCTACCTTTGAAATAACAAAATAAAAAATGATTTTTAAAAGGAAAATGTATATGTTTGTTATAGTTTTATGAAAATATCTACAACACATAAAATTTTGGTGGTATAGTTATATTATATTGTTTTGGTATATTTTCTGTATTAACAAAATTAGTTACTAGATACCACAAATTTTGTTTGTCATAAAATTTTTAATTTTTTTTGGTATATAATTTTCTAGTATTTTGTTTGCTGTTATATTTTGTTTTTACAAATTATACAAATCATTTATATTTTTTATTTATTTATCAAAAATACATAAAAGCAAAAAAAACATTATTGTTAAGAAAAAAAGAAAAAAAATATTTTTTTTTGAATATTTTTCTGGTCAACGCCGGTCAATACTGATTAACACCGGTTAACAATGGTCAACATCGGTAAACACTGGTCAATTAAACATCGGAGTTGAATGTTTATGGTGTTGTACACATAACCTATGTTTGTTTATGGGTGTCCTTATATAATGACAATAGTTCATGTAGTTAACAAAACATTTATATTGTTTGTATGTGTTAGCCTATACTTCATGTAGCTCGCAATCATTTTTCCAAATTTGGCGAGTGACTAACCAATGCACATAGTCTTAGAATATTTAAATGTGTTAGACCGGTTAAGGAACCAATTAGTACATGAAGAAGCTGATTTAACCGGTTTTGCTGATGAGCTTGAGACGATATAACTAAATGCTATAGGGACAAGAAGATCATGACATTACTGAACCACAGCAAGAAAAATAAAGATACCGATTATTCCCCTGGCGCATGCGCATATCCACGACAACAACGTACGTCGAATCAATGTTCATTCGGTTTCCTAGTTTTTTTTTAAATGTATGTTCCTTTATAGCCCAACTGTTCATCAACCTCCTGCCTACACCATCGCGACATGCTGTTTTAGCTATATTATACTCTCTGCGTTTGAAAATATAAGATGTTTTAAAAAAGTTTTTTGTTTTATAATATAGGATGTTTTCAAGTTTCTATGCAACTTTTAGATTAGTTTAGTATTTTATATTATGCAATATTATTTATGATTGGTTAAACTTGTTAAAAGTAAAGACTTCTTAATTTGCGTGTTTTAGTTAAAACATCCTATATTTTGGAACGGAGGAAGTAGTTCACTACACAGAAACAAAAACAAAAACAAAAACAGAGCTTGCGTTGCCTGTAATTATATAACTAAATTAATAATTACTTTTTTAGAAAATAGTCTAAGAAATTTTTAAGAACAGGAAAAGAAGCCAAGATTTCGTTTCACTAACTTTAATCCTTGTGTCAATCAGAAAAGGTTTTAATATAACAAATTAGAATGATATTAATAAATGCATAAAATAGTTCCTAGTACTATATGTCTAGAATCTATTCCGAGTTCCTAGTAACCCTTTGGGCCTCGTACGCGCGTGTATATTATTTGTTCTGAGCCCTATACTCTTCATGCATGCATGTATCTCATATCTTTTTTTCCTTTTTATCGACTTTAACTAATCCTGATATCTTCTAGATTCTAACTTTATCTATGTACATATCTCAATTCTCAGATAATCTCATTACAATGTTTGATTAATTCTACTAATCACCGACAAAAAGAATTTCCGTATAAGGCCCATAATGTGGTCTATATATTAATATATATATATATATATATATATATATACATAGCAGCATCCTCCAACTTCAAAACTCGTTACAACAAAAGATTTGAGAGAGAGAGAGAGAAAGAAAAACTAATCTAGGAATTTATATACCTTAGGTCTTATTCGAATCCACGATATGGGGAAACCGTATCATCATCTGGTTGGAACACGTTTTGTTCCCAATGATCTAGGGCTGGTGAGGTTTCACCTTCGCAACATGGTGAAGAGGAAGCAGAGCAGTGTCGACATAACAACTATGGACGTCTACCAGGCCGAACCGTGGCTTCTTCCTCACGTAAGCAATCGTCTTTTCAAGAAGAAGGAATGGTACTACTTTGTTCCGAAATTTCGTCACTACAAGAAAACAAGCTGTTTGGGACTCCAAAAATCGTCCTAAAATGGTCGCAAATGCACTATATATGACTATTTTGTGACTGTTTTGAATAGTCGTTAAAATTTGGTCGCAAAATTTATTGGTCCCGATATAGTCACAAAATACTGACCACTATGTGACCTCATTTTATGTCTTAAATTTGCGACTACATTAAGATCAATATGTAGTCATATATTCCTGACCCTTTTGCGACAAACTACATAAAAAAAAGTAAAAAAAAAATATAAAAATTTATACAAGAAAATGAAATTAAAAGTAGTTTTTATTTCTTTCGTAAATTCATTATATATATACAATATATCTATATAACTATATCTATAGATTGGCAACTGCCGGAGATGTATTATTACAGCGACGGAGAACAAAACGGTGGCGGCGACCGGAGTGCCAGAGATGCGACTGTGCAGAAATCGAGATGTATTGATGGTGAACTGGCAGAAGATTCGAAATGTAGTGGTGGTGGTAAACGGTGCGAGCAACCACCATCATCTCCGACATCGTTGACACTGGGATCTTCAGATCCACCACCTCTGACGTCGTCGTTGACAATAGGGTCTTCAGATTCAACACCTCTGAAGTCGTTGTTGACACTGATTCTTCAGATCTGTGGTTGAGACCTAAAGTACAAATCAAATAAATAATTAAAACACATAGAATTTCTCCAGATCTATTCTCAGCAACGATGGGTTCAGAAACAGATTAAGAACGGAGAGAGAAAAAGAGACAAACTTGTTTCCACCGTCTACACTGACGCGGTTGCTGTATTAGATCCGACGGCCGGTATAGAAACCACGTTTAACTCTGCTCCTTTGGTATCTTCAGAGGAGAAGGCGACAAAGAGAGAAGATGAGGAAAAGAGAGAAAACAAAAATTGATTTTCTTTAGAAAGAAAGGGAAAGACACGATGAGTAGAAGGGAAGGAGAAAAGAAGATGATTTCTGTCCGTTGGATTGACTTCATCAATGGTGGATAATAAACTAATGACAATCTTTGCCATTTAAGAATAGCCAATGAGAAATTTTCCCCTTTTTTCTTTGATAAATTTTGGTAATTTGATTTCATTTTATGTTATAATTTAGATATTGGGGGTATGGATTTATAAAGTATTAGAATTGATTTAGATTTAAATTTTGATCTATTAGATTTCAATTAGATTTATAAAGAAAACATTTTGGTTTTTTTTAAAGTGATGGATTTCTGTTTTTTATATATATATATATATATATATATATATATAAGAGTTACATTATTCGAGTTTTATAATTATGATTAAAATAAAAAATGACTAGCAAAAATTGGTAACAAGCATTCAAAAGCACTTATAGTCCAAACTTATTATACATATAAAATTTTAAGTTGAAGGGCCACAAAGATTTACAAATGATTTTACAACTCAGATTAGAATTCTCAATGTAATTAGAAATTACATAAAAATCACAAATATTACATAAAAATCACATGTAACACTTATACATGTTATATATGTAAGTTGCAAATATATTTTCTAAACATTGGAAATTAAAGTGTTTTGGGTATTAGAATGATTGAGTGTCTAAAATAGTTCATATCTATGTAGAAACAAATAACTTAACATATTTTACAATTCTTTATTGTTGAATATATAAATAAATTCGTTAGGCCTTGGTAAAAAGTAGCAAATTCGTCACAATCTCATGTGTTAGTAGCAAAGTGGTGGCAAACTAGTCGCAAATATGTGACCGTATTAGTACAATAGTCGCAAAGTGTAACTGTTTTGTGACCTTATTCTATGAATCACAAACTTATACATATCAAATTTTAAGTTTAAGGGCCACAAAATTTTGCAAATGATTTTACAAGCACTCATATTAAGAATTATAACTACTATCTATGAGTGTAATAAGTAAAAACTTGATATAGTAAGTAAAGTTAGAAATTACAAAACAATCACAAACAAGATATAGAAATCACATGTAATACTTATACATGTTATGTAAGTTGCAAATATTTTTTCCTAAACATTTGAAATTATATTTCTTTTTGATATAATGATGATTCATTGTCTAGAGTGATTCATACCAATGTAGAAATAAATACATTCACAAATTTTATAATTCTTTATTGTTGAATATACATAAACAATTATTAGAAGTTAGTAAAAAGAAGCAAATTCGTCACAATCTCAGGTGTTAGTAGCAAAGTAATCACAAAATAGTCACAAATAATTAACAAAATAGTCTCAAAATGTGACCGTTTTGCGACACTATTTTGTGAGACAAACAAAAAAAAATTAAAGCCTCCAAAAAGGAAAAGAAAAAATATATGATTCGGCAATCACTCGTAGAATTATAAAAAATATTTCTTAAATTAATGAGTAAAAAATTGATATAAAGAAAATACCTAAAGTCACAAATAAGTAGCAAATTTGGGACTACTTTTGTGACTGAAACTCCCGACCATAAAAAGCGTCTCTAATTCGTCACAATTTACGATTATTTTAGGATTACAATGATATAGTCTTATAATAGTCTTATAATAGTCACAAATATGAGACGATTTGGAGACTACAACTGTTTGTAGTAATTTTGGGACTGTTTTGCAACCATTGTTTATGTAGTCTTCTATTAGTTATAAATTCGTCCCAAAAACGTTACAATTATTTGTGACCAAAAAAAGAGTCATAAACTGTAGTCTCAAACTGCATGTTTTCTTGTAGTGCGTGACAAGAGACCAAGCCGGAGTGTACCAGGAAGAGGAGGAAGCAAAGCTGGCGTTTGGAGAAGCGGCGTCACGAAAACAGATATCAAGGACGGAAATAAAATCATTGGTTACAAGAAGCTTCTTACGTACCACACCATAGTGAATGGAGAAAAGGAGAAGACCGAGTGGCGCATGACCGAGTATTCTCTTCACGGAGTTGACGAGGGCTTCCAAGATTTGGTCTTGTGTCTGATCCGAGACAAGACAAAGACGAAAGTGGACAAACGCATTAACTATGTTCCTCAAACTCAGACTCAGCCTCGGCCTCATTCGCAACATTAACTTCAGCCTCAGCCTCAGGTGGCGGCGGAGAACACCAACAACATCCTACCGAACCAATTAGTGCATAAAGAGGCTGATTTTACCGGGTTTGCTGAGGAGCTTGAGACGATAATGCTAGAGGGACAAGAAGAACGTGACGCTACTGAACAACAGCAAGGAGAAGAGATACCGCAGATCCACGACAACAACAACAACGTCATGATGTCGAATCAACAAGTGCAAAAAGAAGCTGATTTAACCAGTTTTGCTGATGAACTTGAGACATNGGGACAAGAAGATCGTGACATTAATGAACAACAACAAGAAGAAGAGATACCGATGATTCCTCTGGGGCAGATCCACGACAACAACAAGAACGTCATGATGTCGAATCAACAAGTGCAAGAAGAGGCGGCTGATCTAACCGGTTTTACTGATGAGCTTGAGACGATAATGCTAGAGGGAGATGGTGACGCTACTAAACAAGTGAAAGAAGACGCTGGTTTAGCCGGTCTTGCTAATGAGCTTGATATGCTGATGCGAGAGGGAGAGAAAGATCGTGTTATTCAACTGCAACAACAACAGTTATACGAAGAGACGCAGAGCGGCAACAATGATGTGATACCGACTCCTCCTCCGATGAACAACAACAACAACGGCATCATGATTAGGCTAGGGGGACAAGAAGAACGTGAATTTACTCAGCAGCAACAAAAACAACTAGAAGAAGTGTTACCGATTCCTCCTCCGATGCACAACAACAACAACAACGACGACGACGCCATGATGAAGTGGAGGCAAGAATTGATTGACATAGAGGAATTCCTGATGAAAGATAACGAAGGCGAAGACGTCACCGAACAAGAAGAGCGATTTCAACTGCTGGTGCAACCGATTTATCAAGCTCAAGAATGGAGTCAACTCGTGGGTGATCAAGAAGATGATACGATGATGATGATAGACAATCCTAACAATGCTCAAGCGTTAGGGAATTATGAGTTGATTGATATATATAGGAGAAGGAATAGTAGTTCAAGCCACTCTTTATCATATCTGGAAGCAAAGAAACAATGTCCTGCACAACCAACTGTCCCTGCCCGTGCAAGAAGTTTTTAAGCTCATCGATCGTGACGACGTCAAAAACATCATCACCGCAAGAAAACGGAGGAGAAAACTCAGAAGTCTAGTGGAGTTGTGGCTGCGATAAACCATCAATATCTTATCCCAACTTGTTTTTTGTATCCTTGTTTTTAATCTTATCCCAACTTGTTTTTTGTATCCTTGTTTTTATCTTTTTTTGCCAAGGATTCAAAATACATTAAATCTATATATTTTGTAAAACCTGATTGTTCATTTATATGATATTTACAGTTTAGCAAAAAAAAAGAAAAAAGAATACTAAATATGCATATGATGTTGTATTTTATTATGTAACTCGGGTGAAGTATAAATAGTAGATTTTCCGGGGTAAAAATCCCCGTCGAGATGTAGGGTTTCCATATTGAATACCTGAACTCGTTAAAGTCTTTGCGTTTTTTTTGTTTTTTGTTTTTTTTTTACGTTTATGCATTTCTTCTGATTAATTACGTACGAGCGATAATATATAGCATCAACCTTGAGTTGAGTACCCATTAACATTATTAACATCAAAACAAGACTTGTTCTATAATCCCTCATCCCAAGATACAGGAACATTAATCAAAACTCGAGTTATGGCAAGCCTTTGCGAGATCATAAAACAGATGAATGCAAATAAATGCAAGAGAGATATGATTATACGTAGCAATATGTTTGGTAAAAAACAATTTTATTGGGCCTTTATTTTGTCTTTTATTGGGCCTTTAGTTTTCAGTTTTTTACATTTTTTACCTTGTAAAAACAAATACATATACACAATTAAAATTTCATATCATAATTAAAAGCCCAATAAAAATGTATTTTTTATCAAACATAATGGTGGAGGTTGACTTGTGGGGGTTGGGGCACATGAGGGAAAGAGAGAGGGAGCGTCTGATCTAATTAGGTTTGTATGTACTTTCTTCACTTGCCCGGTGGGTTTAAGACAAGCCGTTCCTTTATAAAAACAAAGCAACTCATTTCCTCAAAGCTCAATCACATAACACCATGGCTCATCTTCAACCTCCTAACGTCATCGAGACCACTCACATCTCTCCCCCAAAAGGCACCGTTCCATCCACCACTCTTCCTCTCACCTTCTTCGATGCCCCATGGCTCAATCTACCACTCTCCGAGTTTCTCTTCTTCTTCTCTTACCAAAACTCAACTGATTGTTTCCTCAAAGACATTTTACCTAACCTCAAACAATCACTCTCCATTACCCTCAAACATTTCTTCCCATACGCCGGCAAACTAATCATCCCGCCTCGTCCCGATCCTCCCTACTTACGCTACAAGGATGGTGAAGACTCTCTTCTTCTCATTGTTGCAGAGTCCACTGGAACAGCTGATTTCAATGATTTGAAAGCCGATTCTGCTAAAGATATCAGAGTGTTGCATGGCGTCATGCCAAAGTTACCTCCACCTCATGTCTCTCCAGAAGGAATTCTGATGCGGCCAACGAGGGTGATGCAAGTCACCATCTTCCCTGGAGCCGGAATCTGTATAGGCAACTCAGCTACTCATTTTGTAGCAGATGGAGTCACCTTCAGTCATTTCATGAAGTATTGGATGACATTGACCAAATCCAAGGGCCAAGATCCAGCTGCCACGCTTCTTCTACCCTCTCCGCCTGATCACAGCTGCAGAAACATGATCAAGGACCCAGGCGAGGTAGCTAAAGGACACTTGGAGAGGTTTTGGAG
>NC_025698.1:1364112-1383976 GCF_000633955.1 Camelina sativa | reverse complement strand
ACTCTCCGAGTTTCTCTTCTTCTTCTCTTACCAAAACTCAACTGATTGTTTCCTCAAAGACATTTTACCTAACCTCAAACAATCACTCTCCATTACCCTCAAACATTTCTTCCCATACGCCGGCAAACTAATCATCCCGCCTCGTCCCGATCCTCCCTACTTACGCTACAAGGATGGTGAAGACTCTCTTCTTCTCATTGTTGCAGAGTCCACTGGAACAGCTGATTTCAATGATTTGAAAGCCGATTCTGCTAAAGATATCAGAGTGTTGCATGGCGTCATGCCAAAGTTACCTCCACCTCATGTCTCTCCAGAAGGAATTCTGATGCGGCCAACGAGGGTGATGCAAGTCACCATCTTCCCTGGAGCCGGAATCTGTATAGGCAACTCAGCTACTCATTTTGTAGCAGATGGAGTCACCTTCAGTCATTTCATGAAGTATTGGATGACATTGACCAAATCCAAGGGCCAAGATCCAGCTGCCACGCTTCTTCTACCCTCTCCGCCTGATCACAGCTGCAGAAACATGATCAAGGACCCAGGCGAGGTAGCTAAAGGACACTTGGAGAGGTTTTGGAGCCAAAACTCTGGAAAACACAGCTCACATGCCACGCCTGAGAACATGGTCAGAGCTACTTTTACAATGAGCCGTAAACAGATAGAGAATCTCAAGCATTGGGTTACAGAGCAGTCTGAGAATCAGTCTCTTGTTTCTACCTTCGTGGTGTAGCTAGCGTTCACTTGGGTGAGCTTGATCAAGACGCTTATTGAAGAAAGTGGAAAGGAGGGAGACAAAGACGAAGACTTTCATTTGATGATTAATGTGGATTGCAGGAATTGTCTCAAGTATGCAGAAACAGAACCAATACCACAAACATACTTTGGCAACTGCATAGCTCCTGGTATCGTATCAGTCAAGAAACGAGATTTGCTAGGACAAAAAGACGTTTTGGCTGCTTCGAATGCACTGACAGCGAGAATCAGTGATATGTTATCAAGTGATCTATTGAAAACAGCCCCAAGTTGGGGACAAGGAGTACGCAAATGGGCAATGTCACGCTTTCCAACATCAATAGCAGGAGCTCCAAAGCTGAGAATGTATGATATGGATTTTGGGTTAGGAAAGCCCTGCAAAATGGATATTGCACACATAGAAACAGGAGGTTCAATTGCATTGGCAGAGTCCAGAGACGGCAGTAATGGAGAGAAGTAAACAATGGATGGATGCCTTTGCTACGATTCTACATGAGGGAATCAAGAAATTTGAAACATAGCACAATTCCCATTCTTCTCCAACAACTTGTACCAATCTTAATTTCCCTTAAATCATAATATATCATTGCCAACCTTTCTCATTTACAAGAATGTGTAACGGCCAAATAAATCAACTTCTATAATCCACCAAAGCCGTTCGTTAACAATGTAATTTATTTCCAATCTCATGAATAAAGGCAGCATTAAACTCGGACACAGCAAAACAAAAACACGGGCTAATTTTGGAAGAAGATGATAATGTAGTGAACTTGTTTAACTCCTAGTCTCATGGTTATTAAGATAAGACGAAGCTGATGAGAACACTTGAAGATATATGAGTTTTTTCAGACTACAGGCACTAAGAAACAAGTGCAAGTGTATAGTTTAAACTCAAATAGATTTCAGAAATTAAAGAAAAACAAAAACGATAAAGTAATGAAGTGAAGTCTCAGTAAAACCCAAAGAAATCATAGAAATTGCAGCTTCTGCCAAGGGGTTCTCCCTGAAAAACAGGGTCTCAGCTCCACTGCACCTCGTAAAGATTGGATTATATCATCATCGACAAATCAAAGATTTCGAAAACAAACACTTTGTAAAAGAAACACTAATAAAGGCTCAGATATGAATACAGCTTTTTCAATCAAGAATAATCTGAAGCAGAACTGGCGTATCAAGCTGTTACAATTAATCATCACTGCCCAAAACAAAACTCAAAAAAACCAAAACTTTGGAGACGAGAAAACAAGAGAACTCCAAGGCTCATATTAAGAAATTCAACCATGTATTTTACCGTATATGCTTCATCGACCTAAAGAAGCATCTCAGAAGCGCGGGTAAGTTTATAATCATCGCCCATTAACAAAACACTAAACAAGAACATGGCTACCATTAAAGAGATATAGCCGCTTTTTTGACACAGAAGAGCCTAAGGAATAAGGCGAATCTGCAACACAAACGGCCAAAAACAAATCTAGCAGGAGCTTTGGGGCTTACTTCCTCATCTCTTGTAATCAGATTAGCCCGGGAGGCTCCTGCTAACCTAAAGATAATCTAGTTATATATAGATAAAACCCTAAGAGATTGAACAAGAAAGTTCTAAAGATCTATGAACTGTAGGAAGCAGAGCAATGAAGAAGATGATCTTATATAGCTAGCGGCTCGTCAAAAACCCTATCCCTAAGTCTCTATAACATAAAGACCACTTTGCCCCCGTTAGTTTATTGCTGCTCCCTTCATTTTAACCGGCCCAACTTAATAAAATTAGCCCACAAGTATAATGTCATTTGTTTCTCCACACTCGTTTTTAACCAATGTTTGGGAAATAAATCGTAAACCCTAATTATGCTCTGAATCTTCTTCATTCTTCAAAAATATCGACGGCAACAAGATTCACAGCATAGATTCAAATTACTCGTGCTTATAGAACTGTGAAAAAGGGGAAAACATAGTCATTATTTACCTGCACCCCAGAAATAGCTTTCACAACATTGGACTTTCATTGAACGATATGACCAATGGTTCCTAAAATACAACAATATCATCTTCTGCTTCTATGCATGGTTAGTTTTCCCGACGTCAGCTTATATAAAAGACGAAGGAGCATGAATGGAAATTTAAACAAAACTCAAAAAATCTACCTAGATTTATAGTAGCTGGCGAGAGATGACCTCAGAGACAAAATAATGTAGCGCAGTTACATCCATTTTTTTCAGATCATGCTCAGCTATTATGAAATATTCTAGAAAGTAGAAGAAAATAGTTAGACTAATTACCAACTATATTTGAAAGAAAGGTGACTCTATTAACTATAACCAAGATTCAGCAAAACAAAGGCCCAGTGAAACATACGCTTTTGATATCCCAGCAGCAGAAAATAAATCAAATTGAGAGTACCTGATGTTCTGTCTTTCCTGAATCCTTAGCAAATTGTTTTTGCTTCTCTCTGGTGATTCTCCTAGTAACTCTGGGTTCTCCCATTCCCCTGTCAAACAGATTTAAAACCAAGAATAAGACAGCCAAAATCAAGTTTATGAAATGCTTTTTGTATGTGTAATGGAATGGAAGAAAGGAACAGAGAAAATACCTGGTGTCATCATTTCAATCATTGCTTCCATGACTATATTCTTTTCCGCTTCTCGGATTTGTGCTGGACTTATTTTCCCCATTCCGGGTCTCATTCCAATTTCCAAGAAGTCATGTCATCGAACCCATTTTCGCATGCACCAGCACGTGTCTGCTTTAGGAAATCGTTGATGTCAGAACTCATTATCTTCTTCTTCTGTAGATCTTCAGTATCTTCTCAACGCATCAATAAAGACAGATGAAGAAGAATTCAGTGTAGAGAGAGAGAGTGAGGGGAAGGGAAAAATAAAGTTTTGATAGTAATTTTACTGAGAAAGAACTTACAACTGGTGTTGCCTTCTATAAAAATGAAAGCACATCTCCCATTCGATCTGGATAAAAGGGTCCAAGATCCTTCATTCGCTCTCCACGTCCTACCAGTTTAATTGGTTTTCCTGATACCTATCGACACCCAATTAAAGAGTATACTATCAACCTAAAACGTTGGTTAAGTAACTTTCTATGACATCATTGATCAAAGAAGAAGAACACAAACCTCCTTGACACTCAAAGCAGCACCACCTCTTGAATCACCATCTAGCTTTGTCAAAATGGCTCCTGTGATTCCTCTCTCTACATTGGATGGTGTCACCAGAGCTGTAGATGTACAGAAGCTCATCTTAGTATATGACTGATACAGGTCCTGTTCTGAAACTAATTCGTTTTCAGGATGTCTGGAATCTTCATGACAGATAAAATTCAAACAGCGTACCTCCCAGCTTCTTTTCCAATTATGGCATCAACAACTGGTAACACTTCTGTGGGATTTAAAAATTTCTTCACGTCTTTTAATTCGTCCATCACGCCTTTATCTGTCACAAATAGTCAATTTCATTACTAAAGCTGCAATAGATTTATGATACAATGACTATCAAAGATGAAAGATTACCTGAAGCCTCCCTGCATTATCCATGATAACTTCATAGACACAACTCTTTTTAGCTTCTTTTAGATCTTGTTTTAGCTAAATCTGCAGGTTATCCTAAGCCATTTATACGAATGCACAGGATGCTTCAGAAGTAAAAAAGTTTCAATATCTATTCAGCTAAAATGACAAGTTGATCGATGGCAGCAGGTACCTAAACATCTCCAGTAATAAGCATGCAAGATTTTCCCTGCAGGTATCATAAACGTCAGTTGTAATTTGACAGAGAGTAACTACAAACAATCCCATCAAAAATCTCCACTGTATTTTGAAAAAGAATACATGCTGCTTCGTTAGGTTGGTAACAAGCTAGCTCAAATAGTTGTCTATCCCAACTCCTTGGAGCCCAGCAAACAAAATTAATGTAGGAGCTGAGTCATCACAGCACACATAAGTGATAACGAAGCAGATTTGTACCTTGCTTTCGCCATGAGCATCAACGTTGGGCCACAGGTGGTTCTTGACCTGTAACAAGGAATAAACGAAAGAAAACAGAAATCTGGTAACACATGAATGATAATGTAAATAGTACCTTGCGTCCTTGCCCAGCTCAGTTAGAATAGGAGGCACCAAACACTTCATAAAGCTTAGGAACATATCGAGTTGAATAATTTCGTGAGCCAGTAATAAAAAAAAAAATCAAAAGCATGACGAAATAAATATCGAAAGGGGAAAAACTTTACCAGCCTGAAAAAGCAAAAGCTGCATAACCACCACCCCAGGCGTGGACGAGAGAAGTTGCCAAAGGCCGGATAATCCTAAAGAACAAGATTGAGAGGAGCTTAAGAGCCCCACGAAGTTGCAAAGTTTCACTCTTTTGCCGCTCTAGTGGCAGTCTAAGAGCCCGGTTCTATATCAGCTGAAACGAGAAAGAAAAAAAAAACATCACAAAGATGAGTCTGGGTTTATTCAACGAGAATTGTCAAAGCGCAAAAGTATGTGTATGTACCTGTGAGCAGATGACGAGACTCCTTGAGACAGCCAAAAAGTACAGTGTAGTATAGATATCTGAAAGAAAGGTCATTCTATTAATTATAACAAAGATTCAGCAAAACAAAGGCCCAGGGTTAGTCACACTCTAAGTGATATACGATGCATTTTTTTACCTTGCTTTCGGTAGAATGATAATAGTTCAGCATCACTCCGCTATGAGCAGCAACGTTAGGCCATGGGTGGTTCTTAAACCTGTACTTGGTCAAACACCATCAATCCAATAGAATCAGTTTTGATTCTTGAAAGCATCTCCGCGATCTGCAAATAGAGAAAAAGAAGAAGAACCATTAAATGCTAATTCGTAATTCTAATAGAAAAAGCTAAAGTGAAAACCCCTAAATAAACCCTAGAATTGTTATACCTCTACTTGCTCGGCCAAATTAGAAGAAACGCCATGGAAACAAACAATGTCCACCTCCGATCATCCTAAAATTAGACCAAACTCGTTACTAAGCAAAAACATAACAAAAGAGATTTAATGAAATTAGAAAAAAAAAGTGGAGAAACAAATCTCACTGCAATACTCTCCAGAAGATTAACAATATCATAGATACCGTCGTCGTCATCGTATCTAGACTCCTGAAACAAACCCCAATCCAATGTCCAGAATAGAATTGGACCATCGTTGTGTATGAATGCATCACCTAGAGAAGGAAGAAGAAACAACAGAAACCATACCCAAAAAAAAAAAAAGATATCAGTTAGTTTCTGTATAGTGTGTGAAACGAAGAATAAACTTGAAAGGGATGAATTAGACTCACAACTTATATGGATGGGGAGAATTTGACGTGGACAAGGAAGAAGACGCACCACTGCCTCGAGTGACCTCAGCAAATCGCACATCACCAGCTATCCCCGCATATGATCTCCTGAAAAATGGATTCCATATAAAACAGACAAAAACAAGACTAAGGAGTAGAAACCAAAAAATTGCAGTAAAACATTAGTTGTCAGATGAACCACCATGGAGTCTTCTAACTCCCATTAGGATCACTGTATACTGGTTAGTAAAACTCAAAAATCCAAGTGAGAAGAAGCAAGAGAGAAGAGAGTTAACTTACCATGGAAAGAAACAGCCTGCTCCTCCTCCTCCGATCATCACTTGCACCATATCTTGCTAATTCATCAACGATCCTGAGAAGAGATGGTGATGTATGTTTTATCAATGAAAAACAAAATCTAACGTGAAATTGTACTAACAAGAAGAGGATGGGATTTTTTTACCATTGATGTTGTTGTTCGGATCATCATCAAACAAACCTTAAGCAGTTTCGAGTCTTCTTCTTCATTCTATAATCCATCTCTGACCTGCACATATACAGAATTAGAAGAATCCATATACATAGTTAATTTGCAAGTGTGAATTAAACAAACAACTTAAAAAGAGAAAACCAGAAGACAAACCATGAATCACCAAGTTCTGAAACATCATTCATTCATCAAACCATCCCACCCCGATCTGCACATAGAGAATTAGAAGAAGAAGAAACCATCGTTAATTTTAAAAGAGCCAAGGTGAAAACCCTAAAAAAAAATTTAGAAAAACCCAATAAGATTTTAAACATGTACTTGGTCGTCAAAACAGATGAAGAAACGCCATGGAAAAGAAACAAACAAGCAACGTCCTCGGGCTCCTCCGATACTCACTTGGCACCATATACTGCTAAATTCAGCAAAAATACTCAGATTTAGAAGAGAAGATAAAGAGGAAATCTCTAATAACTTACACGATGATGGATGGGGAAGAAGATGACTATACAATTAAAAATGTCGTTGTTGTTGTTTCGGTAATCAATCATAAACCCTAATTCTGCTCTGAATCTTCTTCATTCTTCAAGAATCATCACCGAACGCTCTCCGATCTTCACTTCTCTCTCATTGTTTTTTGGTTTTTTTTCTCTGTTCGGTGAAGTTAAGAGTCTGTGTTATTTCTCAAATAAATGTTGTATTTATAAACACAACACAGATGTGAAAAAAGAAATATGAAAAATTACATAGGTGTAAATCTATACCTCCAGAAGTATGTTTCCCTTTTCTTTTTTTTTTTCATCGTTCAAGTTTTGGAGTGACGGTTTGTAGTCACGGACAGCTGCAGAGGAGAAGAAAGTATCAGAACAACACAAAGAGTCATTATCGAAAAGAAAATCTCTCATAGATTAAGTGAAAAATTACCTGTGACAAACACCTCTGTTTTGTTTTTATCCCAAGTGCTACTGCAGCAACCATCAAATCAGCTGGAACGAGAAAGAAGAGAAAACAGCATCAGAAGCAGGATTAGTAGTATAACTTGGTAAAGCTCAAAAATCCAAGTAAAAATAATAAAGAGAGGAGAACAAAGTTAACTTACCTTAACAGGATGAGGCAATGATAAGTACCTTTTAGTTCAAAGGATGGTGCGTTGAATTCAAGTGCCTTGTCGAGTTCCAACTTTAGTAGCACCTTGTTGTTCACCCAAAAAAAAAAAGGAGTATTGGTTACAGGATAGAGATAAGCTTGTAACAGAAGAACATGAAGAAAAGAGTAAAATTTTGAGATGACTTACAGAGCAATAAGAAGAGGATGTCCTTTCCATCGTTTGGGTCCATAATTCAGCATCATTCTTAACAGTAATGTGAAGGAAGTGAATCACCATAAGTATATCTCCATCATCTAGAGAAGCTTCAACAACAAAAACAAAAAGTCTCAGTCTCACTTATGGATGGGGACTACTGAAGCAAACGTATAGAGTGCTTGTGAGTAATAGATCGACTTGCCTGAGTAAAGCAAACAATTCAGATGAAAGTTGGAACACACACACACACACCTGTTAAACCAAAAAATAACAAACAACCCCGTTAAAAAGCACCGCGTTGAATTTTGTGGCCTTGTCCAGTTCCACTTCAGTAGCACCTTGTTGTTCAACAAAGAAAAAAAGGATCAATGGGTAGTCAAGGATGAACTTGAAACAGGAGAAAGAAAAGAAAAAGATAAGAGGAATTTAAGATCACTTACAAAGCAAGAAGAGGAGTATCCATGGTTTAGGTCATAATCCCTCACATTTCAGTAGCACCTTGTTGTTCAAAACAAAAACAAAAAAAGGGAGTATTGGTTAGAGGATAGAGATAAGCTTGTAACAGAAGAAGATATATAAAGAAAAGAGTAAAACTTTGAGATGACTTACATAGCAATAAGAAGAGGATTTCTTTGCCATCGTTTGGGTCCATAATTCAGCAACAATCCTTAACAGTAATGGAAAGGAAGTGAACCACCATATATATATAGAGAAAGAGAAAACAGCATCAGAAGCAGGTTAGTATAACTTGGTAAATCTCAAAATCCAAGTAAAAAGAAGAAACAGAGAAGAACAGAGTTAACTTAATTAGTCTTGAGTCTTCTTCTTCTTCGTTCTTCAATCCATGTCTCTGACCTGCACAACAGATACCATATAATTAGATTAAAACCATATTAGTTATTTTTACAAGTCTGAATCAAACATCGACTTAAAAAGAGAAACCCTAAGAAGAAAAAAACCCTAGAATTTTTAAAACCTGTACTTGGCCGTCGGTCAAATCAGAAGAAGAAACACCAACTATGGAAACAAAACAAGCAACGTCCTTCGATCCTCACCGCGCACCAGTATTATATCCTCCTGCAAATTCATCAAACGAGATACTCAAGAGTTAGAAGACAAGACAAGAGAAGATGTCTTTAACTTAATTAAGAAAATAAACCCTAGAATTTGTATACCTTCTTAACTTGCGCGTTCGAATAAGAAACCCTAATTCATCAATTAGAAAGACAAAAAGAGAAGAGACGGTGAGTGAGTAAGTGTACGTTTTATCAAATTATTCTCTAAATTATGTAATGAAAACAACAAAATCGAACATGAAATTGAACTTACACACACGATGATGGGTTGGGGAAGAAGCTGATTTCATTGATGATGTTTGGGGTCATAAAACCCTAATTGTGCTCGGAATTTTCAAAACTCAGCATCAACGAGAGAGCGTCAGATGAGAGAGAGAGTCGATCGAACTCTCTCTCTCTGACACTTTTTTTTTTTCTTTTTTTTTCTCAGATCGCAGAAGAGTGAAGAAAGAGATAATTGAGACTCCGTATTTATATAGGCAGATCTGTTTATGTTTGTTGCCTCATTTATTATAAAAAAAAAAAAAAAAGGAATAGGAAATAGGAAATCTTAGGGTAAATAGGAAAGGAAATTTATTAGAAAAAAAAAAAAAAAACTTTATTAGAACGTTATAAGAAGAAAGAAAAAGGAAATAACTCTATTAAAAAAAATCTTTATTTTAAAAGGATAAAACAAAAAAAAGGAAACGTTGGATTTTTGTTATGAATCGTAAAACAATAACGACGTCGTTAGAAGTTTCGGTTTCGTTGACGAGTCAACAACACAAGAAAACCTCTACGACGGTCAGAAGGTTTCAGTTTCTCGCACTTAATTGCATGCGTAACAGGTTTAGAAAGATACGCTTGGGCCGTCGCTCTAACTCGGCCTACTTGGAATTCACTTCTTTGCATCACGCTTTTATCACTTCTTGGCATCACGCTTTTATCAATGAGTGCCTAGATATCTCTATACTATTAATATAGCTAATCTTAAAATTAAGCCTCCATTTTACCAATATAAACAGTTTATGAGCTTTACTACTACCCATCATTCGGGAGGAGGAAGTGAGCTGCTGCTATTGAACACCCACCTTAACACTCCTCTACGGAGTTGACTCCACTCGAGTAATACCTTCTAGTCCCGACCAGTTCTCTTCTCCTTACATACTAATACCAAAACACACGTAGTTAGTGGTTCTCAATGCATGTTCCGTTACTATATTACTCGGATTCAAACTCGACAAAACAAAATACTCCAATTAGTAGTTCTGTTTACATGGTACTAATCTCTTTATATGTGTTGAGATAAATTTAAAGACTTGTAAATTTCACCGTTTTACATAACTCTCTCTCTCTTTCGCTCTCCCCCCCCCCTTTAAATGTCCTCTAAAACTGTTTTTTATCATATACATAAGAAATTATATAGAGCATATGAAACGTGGCCGTATGTATATTCGTAACTCAGATTCTCTCTTACGAATTACGATTATATGTGTTTCGTTTCGTTTGTTCGTATGTATAATGGACCTTTTTTCTTTTCTTTTCTATTTTTTTGTTTTTGTTTTTGTCGGGTCTCATTTTCGGAGAGAGAGAAGCTCGAAGCTCCTCCTCAATGGATCTTCCCGAGTGTTTCTAGCAGCACGAGAAAAGGTCGAAGTCTTGGATTCATTTCCTGATTGGATTCGCTGGCTTGTCGATGATGCACGGTTACTTCCTGTTCCCACTCCGCCACTTGAAGTGACCAGACGGCTAGATGATCGACTAATATCGCTCGGTCCACAAGCGAAACTTGGACGAGAACTTGAAGCCATTGCTCTCCTTGATGAGCTTCCGTATCTCGAGGAACTACGTAATCTTTCCGAGTCACCACCGTGCTGTGATAGTATTAGAGAGCAAAATACAGTTGAGTCAATCTAGCGAGGGATAGCATACTCCTAGGACTCTGGTCAAACCTAAACAAAAAAACGGATTTTTACCGAACGCTTGGACGAAGGTCCATCATCGGATGCCGAGCGATCACGCGGAGTAGAAGTTGTCGGATGCCTTCTAGAAAAAGCCTCAACTGCACCTGAGAAACGGTTCTCGCGGATTTCCTTTCCTGCCAAATTTCAAAAGACATAGTAACAAACAACTCAACTAAGCGCGGGAATTTGGTTTGAGATTTCACAAATTAAAAAACAGAGTGGAGACTTACCAGGAGTCCTCTCTTGTTTCTCGAGAGAAGGTCCTGCAGCAGTTAACCCCTGTTTTGCACTTGTATGATTCTTAAAACATATATAAAATATATTTACATCTCTATATGCTTGAATAGAGAGAAACTCAAGAGCCAACAAGAAAGCAGAGTGAATTATACCCGTGTCCGTGAACTAGAACCAGAGCTGGAACCGATTTGAGGATACTTAAGAACTGTCCAGTCGAATACATAGTCAAACTGATAACCTGCCATTAAGAAAGAAAATAAGAAATTGAAATCGAGATTATATATGCTTGAATGAATAGGAAATATACNTAGGGTAAATAGGAAAGGAAATTTATTAGAAAAAAAAAAAAAAAACTTTATTAGAACGTTATAAGAAGAAAGAAAAAGGAAATAACTCTATTAAAAAAAATCTTTATTTTAAAAGGATAAAACAAAAAAAAGGAAACGTTGGATTTTTGTTATGAATCGTAAAACAATAACGACGTCGTTAGAAGTTTCGGTTTCGTTGACGAGTCAACAACACAAGAAAACCTCTACGACGGTCAGAAGGTTTCAGTTTCTCGCACTTAATTGCATGCGTAACAGGTTTAGAAAGATACGCTTGGGCCGTCGCTCTAACTCGGCCTACTTGGAATTCACTTCTTTGCATCACGCTTTTATCACTTCTTGGCATCACGCTTTTATCAATGAGTGCCTAGATATCTCTATACTATTAATATAGCTAATCTTAAAATTAAGCCTCCATTTTACCAATATAAACAGTTTATGAGCTTTACTACTACCCATCATTCGGGAGGAGGAAGTGAGCTGCTGCTATTGAACACCCACCTTAACACTCCTCTACGGAGTTGACTCCACTCGAGTAATACCTTCTAGTCCCGACCAGTTCTCTTCTCCTTACATACTAATACCAAAACACACGTAGTTAGTGGTTCTCAATGCATGTTCCGTTACTATATTACTCGGATTCAAACTCGACAAAACAAAATACTCCAATTAGTAGTTCTGTTTACATGGTACTAATCTCTTTATATGTGTTGAGATAAATTTAAAGACTTGTAAATTTCACCGTTTTACATAACTCTCTCTCTCTTTCGCTCTCCCCCCCCCCTTTAAATGTCCTCTAAAACTGTTTTTTATCATATACATAAGAAATTATATAGAGCATATGAAACGTGGCCGTATGTATATTCGTAACTCAGATTCTCTCTTACGAATTACGATTATATGTGTTTCGTTTCGTTTGTTCGTATGTATAATGGACCTTTTTTCTTTTCTTTTCTATTTTTTTGTTTTTGTTTTTGTCGGGTCTCATTTTCGGAGAGAGAGAAGCTCGAAGCTCCTCCTCAATGGATCTTCCCGAGTGTTTCTAGCAGCACGAGAAAAGGTCGAAGTCTTGGATTCATTTCCTGATTGGATTCGCTGGCTTGTCGATGATGCACGGTTACTTCCTGTTCCCACTCCGCCACTTGAAGTGACCAGACGGCTAGATGATCGACTAATATCGCTCGGTCCACAAGCGAAACTTGGACGAGAACTTGAAGCCATTGCTCTCCTTGATGAGCTTCCGTATCTCGAGGAACTACGTAATCTTTCCGAGTCACCACCGTGCTGTGATAGTATTAGAGAGCAAAATACAGTTGAGTCAATCTAGCGAGGGATAGCATACTCCTAGGACTCTGGTCAAACCTAAACAAAAAAACGGATTTTTACCGAACGCTTGGACGAAGGTCCATCATCGGATGCCGAGCGATCACGCGGAGTAGAAGTTGTCGGATGCCTTCTAGAAAAAGCCTCAACTGCACCTGAGAAACGGTTCTCGCGGATTTCCTTTCCTGCCAAATTTCAAAAGACATAGTAACAAACAACTCAACTAAGCGCGGGAATTTGGTTTGAGATTTCACAAATTAAAAAACAGAGTGGAGACTTACCAGGAGTCCTCTCTTGTTTCTCGAGAGAAGGTCCTGCAGCAGTTAACCCCTGTTTTGCACTTGTATGATTCTTAAAACATATATAAAATATATTTACATCTCTATATGCTTGAATAGAGAGAAACTCAAGAGCCAACAAGAAAGCAGAGTGAATTATACCCGTGTCCGTGAACTAGAACCAGAGCTGGAACCGATTTGAGGATACTTAAGAACTGTCCAGTCGAATACATAGTCAAACTGATAACCTGCCATTAAGAAAGAAAATAAGAAATTGAAATCGAGATTATATATGCTTGAATGAATAGGAAATATACGCGATATGAACCTTCTCGAATAAACAAGTCCCGGAATAGCCTCTTAAGGTAAGAGTAATCAGGTTTGTCATCAAACCTTAGAGACCGGCAGTAACGGAAATACGAAACAAACTCAGTCGGTTGATTTTTACACAATACCTGTTCTTCACATCAATCAATGCTTAACTCATCAAAGCTAAAAAATAAGATAATGATCACAATACCCTGAAGCTAAATGTTGAATTTTTCGATACCTCTATAGGAGTTGCTACTTTCTTCTCACTAATTCTGTCATACTTCTGCTTCTTTGTCCCAGCTTTTAATCCTTGCCAGGGTAATGAGAAAAAACTATTTCAGCATTCGTTGGAAAGAGGTACCAAAACTGAGAATGACATAAATGAAAGTCTAAAGATCGGTATGGAGGAAGCTGTAGAGTCTTACCTCCCTTTAAGGAAATACATAAGCACATAACCAAGAGACTCCAAATCATCCCTTCGACTTTGTTCTTTAGAGACACCAGCAAGAGATATTACTTTATCAGATTCGACTACACAAAGTTTGGAAATTTAATCTTATATGAAAAAGTGCTTACCAACTCCAAGGTGAGTGTTCACACTTGCATACCGAGCTGTTCCAGTGAGGTTTTTGTTTTCTCTGCCCCAAAGTTTGATATTAACTTTTCAGCTACATATCAAATATCAGTCAGGACAGGGAAAACGAATAATAACCTTTACCTGTACGGAATGTGGCTGTGAGTCAGAAGGTCTCTGTACTTCTTCCCCAGACCAAAGTCGATGATATACACCTGACAGTTAAACCATCTAGGATGTTCATAAATCTGACCATAACTATGCATCCATGATATAAAATCATAATAAAGAGCAGTCAGACAATTTTCCCGAGATGGCACCTGATTTGCTTTGCGCCCAAGGCCCATTAAAAAGTTGTCGGGTTTAATATCACGGTGAAGGAAGCCTCTAGAATGCATAAACTCGACTCTGTTAATCTGAAACCGTTGGAAGGTTGTTAACAACATTAAACACAGTTCTCGGTTATGGATGAAGACATGTTATTCAAACCAAGAAAAAAAGAGAACAGGAAGATACTACTGACGAGCTGATCGGCAAGCATGAGAACGGTTTTTAAAGAGAGTTTTCTGTTACAATAGTTAAACAAGTCTTCAAGACTAGGACCTAGAAGGTCAATAACCATAACATTGAACTCCCCTTCAACTCCATACCACTTGAGGTTAGGAACACCAGCTTGAACAAAAGTAAAAAAAAAGAAGCAATTATTGAGGATGAAATAAAATTGGAACGAGAACATATACATTGTTGAGATGAAGAAGGAGACTTACCTCCTCCTTGAAGCAGCATATACAACTTAGACTCATAGTGGAGTTGGGGATGCTTAGTTTTCACAGATTCCTGAGAACGGAATTGAGAGACAAAAAAAGAAGAAGAATGAAAATAGCAAACAAAGCAAAATCAAATGGGCTAGAAGAAGAAGGGAAGTCTATCAAAAACAATCATCAAAGTCTAGCATTTGTAAACAAAAAGCTTACCAGCTTGACAGCAACTTCTTCTCCGGTTTGAACATTTACACCTGCAAGTGATCAAACAAGATAAACACCTGAAACATTTAAATAGAAGAATTGAGAAAAATCTTTGATAGTTGTTTGATGTAGTTACCAAGATAAAGCTCTCCAAATGAACCGCTACCAATTTTCCTCCCAAGTTTAAATTTTCCACCAAAGACAAGATCCATATTGTTTGTTGTTTTTCTCCAACAAAACAATCAAATCTCTAAACCAAACCAAAAAAAACACAACAAATCGAACAAACCCTATTGATTTCAAAACTCGGCCCTAGAATCGCCTTCCAATCAGAATCAAACCCTGTTGAAGTGACACCTCTCAGAATCTCGAATTCGACGACACCCAAAAAAAAAAAAAAAAACTTTCAAAGATTTCACTAATCAAAAACAAAGACAAAAGCTCTCATGGGAGAGATGAATCACGGAACCGTCTTCTTCTTCTTTCTGCCTTACCAATTGACAGTTCATCATAATCTCAGGGTCCCCTCTCCCCCACCCGATTGTCAATTTTTAGCCAATCCCTCCCTTTGTACTTACTTTTGGTTGGATAAGAAATCGAAATAACTCCCACATTCATTCATTCATTCATTCATTCACACACATAAAAGAAAACGTAAACCTTTTTTAGACCCAAAAATGTCGACTTCTTTCTGTTTTCAACAATAATAATAAGAGACAAAGACATACCTAAAGAAGTTAGGAATACCTAAAGAATCGTAGAGATACGATTTTTCTTTTTGGGGGATGGATGATGACATTTGTCCGTTTGTCTTCTCTTTTTGGTTCCCTCACACAATTATTCCATCCATCTTCAACAGAATTTTCATAGTGTTTTTTTTCTTTTTCTTCACGTCACATAAAATTTCATTGTTTATGAGAGATTTTTATTATGACATGCCACGTGAATATCTCTATCTGTAATAACAACTCTAAATTAAAATATATGGATAACGAGTGACAAATAGGCATTCCAATTTAATGTTTTTAGTATATAATTAATTTTGCAATACTCAATTTGGGCACAACAACTGCATTCCCCATATATGTTGTCGTTACATGGATTTCAAAGTTTTTTTTTTTCTTCTTTCTGATTAGGAAAAACATTTATGAGTCTCATGCGAATAGATCTACCAGACGTGACAAAACAATATCATAACTCGTTTGTTTCTTATTAGATAATTTTTTTAAAAGCAATCAAGGTGTCTTTCTTTTTTGGTATAAAACATCTTACATTGATATAGTTTGCTTCTCTAATTAAATGGGATTAAATTAAAAACACTTGTTATCTATTGCTGTTTTCTCTTTTCTTTTTTCCTGCCACCTATATATGTGATTACGTTAATACGCAATGTATTGCAATTTACAAATTAGGATTAACAAAAAATATATAGAAGATATATAAAAGAAAAGAAGAATTGTTTTATTCTCTGTATTTGGCATTTGTCTCCAACTCGATTTGGTTTACTTTTAGTTTAATTACTCAGAGTCTGGACGTCTCAGGTTGGGTTCCATTCCACGAGGCGTCGGATTCGAGAAGCTCCTGTCAATGGTCTGTTGCTCCGAACCACCTGACGACGACGACTCCTCCTCCGATTCGCTCTCTATAATTATATATTGTTACAAACCGATTCTTATATTATGAATACAAAGGATTATATGAAATAGACAACTATAACGTTTTAGCTAGCTTTGCAAAGGAGGAATAATGGGAGATTTTTTCACGTACCGAATAGTGACTTAACCGATGGTCTCTTTGGTTTTGTCTCTTTCCTTTTTAGTTCGGCTGGAGTACATATGTAAACCGGGAATGTTGGAGTTTTGTTGCTCATATCGAATTATCTAAAAGCATTTCATATTATATACTTAGAAAGGATGAAGATAAAATTACCTATACCGGGGACTTGATAATCGTTGACGATTTCGAAGTTTTTGTATGTGTAGCCGACAAAATTTATGTCTTTTGAAGATAACATCTAGCGGATCAACAACATAAAGGGGAAAGAGTGTGAATGAATTTTTTTGTTGTACGTAGTAGAAAAAGGTAATTAACTCGACTTACTTTTCTCCATGGCCCTGTTCTACAGGGTGCTTGAGTTTGATTATCTTCCTAAACATTCATTCAAATGAATTAATTATCAAGGAAATTGATATACATACAGCAATTAGGAGAATAATTAGCTAAAAAAAATGTGAAAAGATATAAATCAAACCTCATCGAACTTCTCAAAGTTTTGAGTATCCAAATCGTCGTTGACCTCAGGAATAAACGCAGCTTCCATTTGGTAAATATTTTCCCACTCTACACCTTCGAACCAAGGATGTGCCTGCATGTGACATCTTGTGGATTGGATCAACTCGACTTATGAAAATTTATGTGTTTAAAAACTTCAACTTTAACTACTGTAACTTTTTACTATACGGAAAAGAAATTAAAGAAAAGAAAAAAAGAAAAAAAAAAAGAAGAGAAAGATACCTTAATTTGGGAGGCACCAGTAGTAGAGCCTAATCGTTCGTTAACGCTACACAAAAGCTTACCAATAAGATCCCTTGCTGCTCCTGGTAGCCTTGCTTCTTCAGGGAACTTCAAATGTGTTTTCCAATTCACTATCTGTTTTTTTTTACATGTATACGTTACACTGTAGCTAATAAATACATAAAGTTCATAAAAAAAATAGTAATTAAATTTTTACAAAATTATTTGAACCTTTCTACAAGTAGACATTGGGTCGTCGGCGTAAAAGGGTGGATACCCAACAAGCATCTCGTACATTATAGCTCCTAGTGACCACCTGGATGGATTATTTATAACTTTCTAAAATGACTTTGAATGTTTTTTTGTTTTTTTTGTTAAAAAATAAAATGGAGACAGGTGTGTACGGTACCAATCACATTCCATGCCGTATCCTTTCTTTAACAAGACTTCAGGTGCAATGTAGTCTGGTGTACCAACGGTTGAGTAAGCCTGTAAGTGTTACACATTACCAACAACAACTACTTCAAATTAGAGAGATATATATTGATATAAAACCGATTATGAATCGAAACTGAAATTAACCATACTAATCCGTCGGAGTGTACATACAAGCATTCTTCGATTCTTCTGCCAATGTTGCAATTGTTCTTGCTGCGAACGTCTAGGAGCGGTTGACGCACTCTCTTCCTTCTCTGAACCTCCTCCGCTACCCGAATTGCCTACCAAGAAATCTTCTCCTTCAATAACACTACAATCCAATGGCTTACATAGTCCAAAATCAGACAACCTCAAATGTCCATGTCTATCAAGCAACAAGTTATCCGGCTTTATGTCTCTGCAACACCAAAAAGAAAAAACATCTCAACAGTGTGATCAGTAATGACGACTAATTAATAAGATCCGGCCAACCTGTGGATATAGTTGCGTTTGNCGGCGTAAAAGGGTGGATACCCAACAAGCATCTCGTACATTATAGCTCCTAGTGACCACCTGGATGGATTATTTATAACTTTCTAAAATGACTTTGAATGTTTTTTTGTTTTTTTTGTTAAAAAATAAAATGGAGACAGGTGTGTACGGTACCAATCACATTCCATGCCGTATCCTTTCTTTAACAAGACTTCAGGTGCAATGTAGTCTGGTGTACCAACGGTTGAGTAAGCCTGTAAGTGTTACACATTACCAACAACAACTACTTCAAATTAGAGAGATATATATTGATATAAAACCGATTATGAATCGAAACTGAAATTAACCATACTAATCCGTCGGAGTGTACATACAAGCATTCTTCGATTCTTCTGCCAATGTTGCAATTGTTCTTGCTGCGAACGTCTAGGAGCGGTTGACGCACTCTCTTCCTTCTCTGAACCTCCTCCGCTACCCGAATTGCCTACCAAGAAATCTTCTCCTTCAATAACACTACAATCCAATGGCTTACATAGTCCAAAATCAGACAACCTCAAATGTCCATGTCTATCAAGCAACAAGTTATCCGGCTTTATGTCCCTGCCAAAAAGAAAAAGAAAAAACATCCCAAATTAATAAAACACATTTTTCTTTGTGATCTGTAATGACTAACAAGATCCAACCTGTGGATATAGTTGCGTTTATGGATAGATTCGATAGCCAAAACAGCTTCAGCGACATAGAACCTAGCTTCATCTTCACTTAAGGTGTCTTTCCTCATCAGAAGTGTCATCATATCGCCTCCGGGCAAATACTCCATGATCAGGTAAAGATACTCGTTGTCTTGAAAAGAACAGTAAAGCTTCACTATACAGTAACTGTCTACTTCTGCCAATAGATTCCTCTCTGCTCTTACATGCTCTACCTAACAGAGAAAATTTTCAAAACTTTTAGAATAAAAACTCAGTAAAACCCAAAAAAGAGAGGTGTGGAATTAATATTATTATAAAAATGTGTAACCTGGCCTCGGCGAAGCATTTCTGATTTCTTGAGTTTCTTCATAGCAAAAACATGACCTGTGTTCTTCTCTCTAACAACACGAACCTCTCCAAAAGCACCTTTACCGATCATAGTTAGGAGTTCGAAATCATCAGCACTTATTTTATGCCTTTGGAGTCTCATGTACTCTGTTTCTTTCTTCTCAAGAAACTTTATAAGATTGTTTTGATCTTCTTCGCATACATCTGCATCTGCTAGCTTCTTCTCTAGCGTTGTTCGTCTGCCAAAGTTAAAACTTTATTATACATGAAGACTCCAATATGTCTTACAGAGAAAAAATAGCGTAAACTTAGCACCCAATTTTTTGCTCTTTATTCTCGTTATAAAAGGAATATACCTTTCTTTCCTCTCGTTGAGGTTCTTCATCTGTTCCTTATAATGATTCTCGATGTATTGCTTCGCTGCAGCAACTTTTTGTTTGGTTGTATTAGAGAGTGCTTCTCCTCCGTCTCCGCCTAGTGGTGGAAGTTTCGACGTCGTTTCTGTTTCGTCTCCTCCGTCGGG
>NC_025698.1:1355790-1364078 GCF_000633955.1 Camelina sativa | reverse complement strand
TACATACAAGCATTCTTCGATTCTTCTGCCAATGTTGCAATTGTTCTTGCTGCGAACGTCTAGGAGCGGTTGACGCACTCTCTTCCTTCTCTGAACCTCCTCCGCTACCCGAATTGCCTACCAAGAAATCTTCTCCTTCAATAACACTACAATCCAATGGCTTACATAGTCCAAAATCAGACAACCTCAAATGTCCATGTCTATCAAGCAACAAGTTATCCGGCTTTATGTCTCTGCAACACCAAAAAGAAAAAACATCTCAACAGTGTGATCAGTAATGACGACTAATTAATAAGATCCGGCCAACCTGTGGATATAGTTGCGTTTGTGGATAGATTCGATAGCCAAAACAGCTTCAGCGACATAGAACCTAGCTTCATCTTCACTTAAAGTGTCTTTCCTCATCAGAAGTGTCATCATATCGCCTCCGGGCAAATACTCCATGATCAGGTAAAGATACTCGTTGTCTTGAAAAGAACAGTAAAGCTTCACTATACAGTAACTGTCTACTTCTGCCAATAGATTCCTCTCTGCTCTTACATGCTCTACCTAACAGAGAAAATTTTCAAAACTTTTAGAATAAAAACTCAGTAAAACCCAAAAAAGAGAGGTGTGGAATTAATATTATTATAAAAATGTGTAACCTGGCCTCGGCGAAGCATTTCTGATTTCTTGAGTTTCTTCATAGCAAAAACATGACCTGTGTTCTTCTCTCTAACAACACGAACCTCTCCAAAAGCACCTTTACCGATCATAGTTAGGAGTTCGAAATCATCAGCACTTATTTTATGCCTTTGGAGTCTCATGTACTCTGTTTCTTTCTTCTCAAGAAACTTTATAAGATTGTTTTGATCTTCTTCGCATACATCTGCATCTGCTAGCTTCTTCTCTAGCGTTGTTCGTCTGCCAAAGTTAAAACTTTATTATACATGAAGACTCCAATATGTCTTACAGAGAAAAAATAGCGTAAACTTAGCACCCAATTTTTTGCTCTTTATTCTCGTTATAAAAGGAATATACCTTTCTTTCCTCTCGTTGAGGTTCTTCATCTGTTCCTTATAATGATTCTCGATGTATTGCTTCGCTGCAGCAACTTTTTGTTTGGTTGTATTAGAGAGTGCTTCTCCTCCGTCTCCGCCTAGTGGTGGAAGTTTCGACGTCGTTTCTGTTTCGTCTCCTCCGTCGGGGACGGTGGTTTCTGCGCCGCCACCGCCACAAGTGCTTCCGGAGAACATATCTTTTTTACGGGGCTTCTCTCGTGGTTGAAACTTGTGAAACCAACTTCTTGCAGAATCCATATTTCTTCTTTTTCTTCTTAAATTTTAAACTCTAATCTAAACAAAAAGGGAAAACCCTAAGATTCAAACCCTAAAAAAGAAATCGAAACTAAAATGAAATTAATGAATTTAAAAAAAAAAGAAAAAAAAAAAGAATTTAAAGGAACCCTAGATTGAAAGTTATTTAATTTCCCAGAAAAATATATTACTAGGAAATAAGATAGATGGTTGGAGAAAATATTGAACGTACCTGATGAGTGTCATATCTAAAAAAAAAACAGATAGAAGCGGAAAGATCGGAGAATAAGATACGGTTCCCTGATCGATATTTATCGGAAAAGTAAAAACAGAAAATGGGAGAAAGAAAGTGGAATGATGAAAAAACAGAAAATGTCGGGTTACCGTAGAACTTTGAAAGCGATTTGATCATATATAGAGGTCTCGATTATATTCTTATTTATTTTTTTGGTTTTCTTGAGTTTCTTGATTTTCTATTCTTTTCCTTGTTTTGTAATATTAGTTGTATAGGGAATTGTTTACAATTTAATTTATACTTGTGATGTTGACTATAGACATTTAAGTTTAGTGGTTGTCTCTACTCTCTGCGCACTAGTTTCTCATTTTCAATGAAGCTTAAATGGTTGATATATACGGATTTTTTTCTTGTTTTAATTACTATAAATATTTAATTAGTTTATTTACGAACTCAGAGGAGATTACCAACAAAACATCAGAACGCAAAATCATGCAATTCAGGAACATGTATATGATCTGAAAAACACTTTCCCAACAAATTCGTGAATCCATATATAATCCGGTCCTTTAATCAAAACTATAAAAAAACTTTCATTAACAGCTTGACCGTATTACAGATATATTACCACGTTTACATGAAGATAAATAAATATACTAATATTTAGATATTAAAGATTGTCAGAAGAAATCGAATTTTGTAGTGACATAAAAAGGTTTTTGTCTTGTAGTGAGGGGAGTTTGGAGAAAAGGAGACATCAAAAGATGATGAAAAAGAAATGCAAAAAGTCAGAATAAATAATATCTTCTACTCCACTACTTAAGTTACCAACAGAATCTTTTTATAAGCATTTTGATGTTGAGATCTCAACCTAAGCAACTTCCAAGACATAAAAACTCTCTCTATTCGTCTCTCGTCCCCAACCAAAACACACGCAATTCATGTCCTACACCAACTTTACCACATAAACTAAATTCACCAAAAAGGGCACTTACGCAGTCACCAACTATAGATTTGTTCCAGTAATCAACATCACGTTTTGTCAGTAATCATAACATATTCGAAGTTGACTTTCTATTCGGCTCTTCTGGTTTGATTATCAGCTTCAATGATAATATCCAAATACAGTTTGTCTTAACTTGATAGATATCCAACTTTGGTTACCAAAATCAAAACTATTGCGCTCTATGTATTGCAATTATCTTACAAACAAGGCTTAATAAAACACTAGCCAACGTTTCACAACTGCCAGTTTCGTCCTCTCCGACCAAACTCCGATTAGTCTATCGTCTGTACCGATGTCGTTTGAAGTTGAAGTACAAATGCAGAATACCACGCTCAAACGTGCATTTGAAACCTTTCTTGTGAGAATACTCCCATTCTTTGTTCACAATCCGGAACGCCTGAAAAGAAACAACAAAAAGTTGAGCACTGATATAGCACGAGAGTCGATGATGGAAACCTGCGGTAATGGTTCTGAGTACTTACAATGTCTTCATATGGCGGACCAGCATGGAACCGGATCATACAAGTTTCAGCGCTTGTACCATCTTTTTCGATAGTGTATATGGGAGCCTTGATCTTGTCTACTAAATCCGGGTAGAAGATGTTAAACTTGTACCCTTGAACGATTTTTGGAGGCGGGTTATCGTGATCATAGTGCGTTTGGTTATACTTATTCCATTCATAACCCGTGTGAACCCGGTTGAAATACTTAGGTTTTCTTGGCCGGTACTTGTCATGCCACCAGTATACCTAGAAGATAGAATAATTGGCTTTAAAGTTCTAGAAGTTCAAAATTTATGGGTAGAGAAGAGATAAATAGCGATAGGGGTTCGACAAAAAAATATATATATAGCGATAGGGGTACGTACTTCAGAATCGAGGTTCACTTCAGCATTAGAGCCAAATATGGCATCACCATCCTCCATTGCTCCCATTACTTTCATTGCTTTAAGCTCCAAGTTATCTTCTACAGGTGCTGGCTTTGAGGCCATAGCTTCTTTCAGCCGCTTCTTCTGTTTCTCCAACACAACCATCCGTTTCATTTCCTGTTATAGCCGCAATAATACTATAGGTCAGTAAAAGCATCAACGAATTTATGGGCAAAAGTAAACTGTAGGAACTGATAAAGAGTACCAGTAGCTTCTTGTCTTCCTCGGGATCGATTGCTTCTTCACGATCATCACCGTGCATGAGCTCTGGCGAAAACGAACCAGCTGATTCTGCTGCCTCATCAGCTTCTTCTTCTTCCGCAATAGGCTCTGGAGAAAATGCTTCTTCAGCATCTGAAAGATTACTATCTTTTATCTCTTCCTCATTTTCTTCCACCACACGTGTTAAGCCATTATTAACTTCTACATCTTCTTCACCCTCTGAAAGTTGCTCGAGGCGATGTAAATGTCTCCTCAGCATCTCAGCGTGTATTTCCTTCAAGCAAGCCTGTTGAACATCAAGATAACCGGTGAGTATGCAAAAAACAAATCTTCTGTTTTCAAAATCTAATATCTCACAATCATCAACAAACAAATACCTTTGCCTTGTATATTTCGAGGCGTTTAAGAACCGCTTCCCAATACTCTACTACTTTCGCTGACCCAGAACGCAGCTGCGATTCGATGTCCATTTGCAGTTCTAAAAGCTCCGCGTGGGTCTTCCCATCGAGAAGTTTTTTCACATCAGCTTCAACACCAGCGTGTAGTCCCCTCTCTTGAGCAAGCAATTCTGCTGGAGGTTCCTCCCCTCGAACTCTAGCTCGATCAAGGGCATCCCTTTTACGAGCTTCAGCTAACTCCCAATCGCATACCACAATAAGTGCCTAAAAATATTATCGTATTTAGCATTCATATTTCTCATACACATGTATGTAATTACATAAGAAAGAAGCAAGAATGCTAACCAACCGAGAAAAAAGAGACAACAAGGGGGTCTATAGAATATATATATTTTCCGGATTGCGAAATTCCATACATGAATGCATGCATCACCCAAATGAAACAAATGAGACTTAATAGTAGAAAATACCTCCCAATACTGTACGCGTGTTGGAGTTGCCCGATCCAAATCCAGATACATCTTGATATCATCGCGCAGCTCTTCCATATCTTTAACAGTGAGTCCCTAAATCACACACGTCAGGAAAGAATACGTCAAAATTATGATAATCACAACACTGAATAAATCAAACCAGCAAACTCTTCTTTGTTCACTAAAAGAGAACAACTACACAGTCAGAGACTTTGTTTAACGAGAGATCTCGACTCTCCATCTCAAAAGCTCACATTCTGGTTCTCGTTCTTTTAATACTGAGCTAGAAATTCAGCCAAATTCCTATACATAACCATTTTCCGGTAGACTCACAGGATAATCTATCTTATATCAAGCTTCTTGCCTCTCAACTACTGTCTTAATACAACTGATCCCAAAGACTGAAAACTAGGCCCGACAAAGTATAGACTTAAGTGAAAAAGCTCCATAACTTAGTATGGTTTTACAATTCAACATAATCTTCGTAAATACCTTGAAAACCATGTAGGGTTCACTAAGCTCGATATCCAAATCATCCGAACCATCCAAGTGCTTGCNCAAACAAATACCTTTGCCTTGTATATTTCGAGGCGTTTAAGAACCGCTTCCCAATACTCTACTACTTTCGCTGACCCAGAACGCAGCTGCGATTCGATGTCCATTTGCAGTTCTAAAAGCTCCGCGTGGGTCTTCCCATCGAGAAGTTTTTTCACATCAGCTTCAACACCAGCGTGTAGTCCCCTCTCTTGAGCAAGCAATTCTGCTGGAGGTTCCTCCCCTCGAACTCTAGCTCGATCAAGGGCATCCCTTTTACGAGCTTCAGCTAACTCCCAATCGCATACCACAATAAGTGCCTAAAAATATTATCGTATTTAGCATTCATATTTCTCATACACATGTATGTAATTACATAAGAAAGAAGCAAGAATGCTAACCAACCGAGAAAAAAGAGACAACAAGGGGGTCTATAGAATATATATATTTTCCGGATTGCGAAATTCCATACATGAATGCATGCATCACCCAAATGAAATAAATGAGACTTAATAGTAGAAAATACCTCCCAATACTGTACGCGTGTTGGAGTTGCCCGATCCAAATCCAGATACATCTTGATATCATCGCGCAGCTCTTCCATATCTTTAACAGTGAGTCCCTAAATCACACACGTCAGGAAAGAATACGTCAAAATTATGATAATCACAACACTGAATAAATCAAACCAGCAAACTCTTCTTTGTTCACTAAAAGAGAACAACTACACAGTCAGAGACTTTGTTTAACGAGAGATCTCGACTCCCCATCTCAAAAGCTCACATTCTGGTTCTCGTTCTTTTAATACTGAGCTAGAAATTCAGCCAAATTCCTATACATAACCATTTTCCGGTAGACTCACAGGATAATTTATCTTATATCAAGCTTCTTGCCTCTCAACTACTGTCTTAATACAACTGATCCCAAAGACTGAAAACTAGGCCCGACAAAGTATAGACTTATTTGAAAAAGCTCCATAACTTAGTATGGTTTACAATTCAACATAATCTTCGTAAATACCTTGAAAACCATGTAGGGTTCACTAAGCTCGATATCCAAATCATCTGAACCATCCAAGTGCTTGCAGAGGACGTCGATCGGCTTCAGTCGACCTTCACGTAATCTGATCTCTGACCTCACCTTGCTTTGATCGAAATGGAACTGTAGATGAAGGAGATATATCAAGCACCATACACCAAACAAATCTAAAAGAGGAATTAATTGCAAAAACAAAGACATGAAGTTATACCTCTTCCTCTTTCTTCTCCCAATCATGGAACTCAGCTCGAGCACGTTCTCTAGCTAATAATGCCTGCAGACAATAAAACAAATTTAAGTCAGTAGATATACAGTATGAACCAAATTGGAGAGATGATAGGGTTNTTCTTGCCTCTCAACTACTGTCTTAATACAACTGATCCCAAAGACTGAAAACTAGGCCCGACAAAGTATAGACTTAAGTGAAAAAGCTCCATAACTTAGTATGGTTTTACAATTCAACATAATCTTCGTAAATACCTTGAAAACCATGTAGGGTTCACTAAGCTCGATATCCAAATCATCTGAACCATCCAAGTGCTTGCAGAGGACGTCGATCGGCTTCAGTCGACCTTCACGTAATCTGATCTCTGACCTCACCTTGCTTTGATCGAAATGGAACTGTAGATGAAGGAGATATATCAAGCACCATACACCAAACAAATCTAAAAGAGGAATTAATTGCAAAAACAAAGACATGAAGTTATACCTCTTCCTCTTTCTTCTCCCAATCATGGAACTCAGCTCGAGCACGTTCTCTAGCTAATAATGCCTGCAGACAATAAAACAAATTTAAGTCAGTAGATATACAGTATGAACCAAATTGGAGAGATGATAGGGTTATATGAAATCTAATCATATCCATCCCTCTGTACCAAACAATTTTGTGAAAAAAGTTAGGGCTCTGTTTATTTTTAACATGAAACAGAATTTACCATTTCTTCCTCATGTCGAGCTTTCTCCACTGCTCTCTCTTCTCTCCTCTTCTTAACTTTTTCAACCTCGGTCTGCGCATTGAACAGAAGTGTTTAAGACATAAACCAGAAAACTCATTCCACCAGAAAAAAATAGCAAATAGTTGAAGGAATCCAGGAAATGAAAAATTCCTGTCTTTCTAATATAATCAGTAACGCTTATAGTACATACCATCCTTTCCCTGGTTCTTCTCTTCTCAGCTTTAACAGAAAATTCTTCCAGAGATACTCCTCGGTGAACATCTTTTTCAATCTTCTTCCGCCACACAAACCTGATATCAATAGAATTTCATGCATGAGGATGCAGACTCTAAAAAACCAGTTTATTCACAAGTGTAATCCGAATAAATTGATTACAAACATTCATATTAAGCCACTTTAGCTACCAACTTATAAAATTTGCACAAGTAGAAAAAAGAAAGTCGTGCCCTAATCCCTATGATATTTATTTCTCTGGTTAAAACTAGGAACGAACTATGGTCAATAATAATCTTACAGCCTATTCCTAAAATTATACCAGCAAAAGTCAAAAAAAAAAAAAACCATACTACCATTTTCTCAAAAGTGATTCACTTACGTCTCAGTGAGATTCGAATCCCCAAACGGGTTTGAATCATTGGAGTACCCCGACACTGACTGAGTCTTCAGTTTCTTAGCTACACGTAATGCCTACAACGAATATAACAAGTAGCATAAAGTTAGCAACCAACTCCAACAGATTCAAGGTGTTAAACAACAAAACAAAGAACACAAACCACGTAACAGAAAACAAAACAATTACCTTCCTCTGGGCCTTTTTGGACATATAATCCTTGAGTTTATCCTCCGAGTAAGCCTTAGATGAAGAAGATCTCTTTTTACTCTTCCGTCCATCATCACTGTCAGTGGATTCATCACGCGAGCTGCTACGGCGTCGGGTCCGACGACTGCTGCTGCCTTTACTCCTCCTGGAACTCCTGGGAGGCGACAAATCATCAGAACCATCTGAGTCAGAAGTGTAAGACTCAGACTCAGACCCAGAATCGGATTCATCTCTCCGCTTCTTCTGCTTTCCACGCCTATCTCTCTTACTCTTACCATGAGAACCCATATCTCTGTCCAAGATGAAATTTATCAGTTCCACATCTATCGAAGACAATTCCTCATGAATTTCAAATTAAAAAAAAAAAAAAAAAAAAAAAAAAA
>NC_025698.1:1351397-1354723 GCF_000633955.1 Camelina sativa | reverse complement strand
TAAAAAAAAAAAAAAAAAAAATACAAAACCTAATTAACCAATTTTGAATGATAACAACTGCGAAATCAAAGGCTAAACGTTTCTAGATAACGAAACTGATGCATAGAGAATTAGCAGAAAGTAGGAACACTCATTGCGGTATTCAATTTTCCCCCGACAACTAATCCAGACCTCTACGATTTGAAAACGAAGGAAAAGCTCATACACTCACGAGCAGTAAGAAAAATAAACCTAAGCAAAAACGATTGAACCAATTAACAGCGGAAGGAGAAGAGTAATTGCAAACCTAGCTGCTGAAGAAGATCTGAAACCAGTGGCGGTAGTTACGGGGGTGATTTTTCGGCGACTGAGCGACGGTGGCGAAGGCGGTATAAGCTTCTCCACCCCGATGAATGAGAGATCTCCTCTCCAAGGCAAACAAAGGGTTTATATTTAACAAGTTTCAGGGATAATTTCGTCTTTCACTCTCATTTTTTTTCTGTTTTTCTTCAAGGGCTTTTTTTATTTAATTGTGATCTGTTTCCGTTAAAACGACATCGTTTTCATCAAAATCTCTCATTACTATAGTATTTTGACTATTTTCTAAAAAAATTGTGATCTCTATTAGAAAAAGAAAACTGTAGAACCGACATCGTTTTCATTAAAATCTTTTTTTTTTTTTTTTTTTTTTTTTGTCACACCGTTAAAATCTCTTTTGGACTTTTGGAATTTTTTTATACAAAACATCAAATACAATTATACAAAAAGACAAAAATTGGAGTCAAAAACAAATACGTACTTTTATGAGCACAAGCGTATATTGCAGGCTAGACAAACACAAAATGTCAACTGTTCCCAAGGTAAACTACCAATCATCATCGGTAATAAGCCATGTGTCTTGATGACCTGAAAGGAGAGTTATCGAGTGGAGACGGTTTCCATGCTGCCACAGGCTTTTTCTTCTTCTTCACGACTTTGATTTCAGACCGGAGCCAAGATTCTACCACGGAGAGGAGGTTGGGTGCGCTTTTCAGCTCCTCAATATCTGCCATTTTCGATAAACCATTTAGCTCACCGTCCTGAATATATGCCAAATGTGTCGCCCATGTCTCTAACCCGTCGAATATGTGAGTTGCATATACAATCGTAGCTCCTCTCTGAGTTGACCAATAATGTTATTATATAAACAAGTCAAAGATCATGTACTAACCAAACCACTGGCTAATGCACAATAACAAACTCAAGAGAGCATTATTAAACTGCATTTACTCGTCTGAATGCTATAAAACCTTGTTCATTTGGCTAAAGTGTGAGCAAATNTTTTTTTTTTTTTTTTTTTTTTTTTGTCACACCGTTAAAATCTCTTTTGGACTTTTGGAATTTTTTTATACAAAACATCAAATACAATTATACAAAAAGACAAAAATTGGAGTCAAAAACAAATACGTACTTTTATGAGCACAAGCGTATATTGCAGGCTAGACAAACACAAAATGTCAACTGTTCCCAAGGTAAACTACCAATCATCATCGGTAATAAGCCATGTGTCTTGATGACCTGAAAGGAGAGTTATCGAGTGGAGACGGTTTCCATGCTGCCACAGGCTTTTTCTTCTTCTTCACGACTTTGATTTCAGACCGGAGCCAAGATTCTACCACGGAGAGGAGGTTGGGTGCGCTTTTCAGCTCCTCAATATCTGCCATTTTCGATAAACCATTTAGCTCACCGTCCTGAATATATGCCAAATGTGTCGCCCATGTCTCTAACCCGTCGAATATGTGAGTTGCATATACAATCGTAGCTCCTCTCTGAGTTGACCAATAATGTTATTATATAAACAAGTCAAAGATCATGTACTAACCAAACCACTGGCTAATGCACAATAACAAACTCAAGAGAGCATTATTAAACTGCATTTACTCGTCTGAATGCTATAAAACCTTGTTCATTTGGCTAAAGTGTGAGCAAGTAATCTTCCCAACTAACAAGTGCTCTAGAACTCAAGAAGTGAAACTATAAAAACCGGTACAAGTTCTCTTCTTTTATATTTGCATTTGAAACTGCATGGTACTAGTAACTTTCCCACTTTTGGCACTAACACAAATCATAGACATGCTAAGACCTGATAGGCTAATAGTAATCATAGGTAACATCACTTAGCAGCAACCAATATGGAAGGCTTGTCCTTGTATGGTTAAGCATAATATTCCAGTTACTAACCGATAGAAGGGTGCACGCAATCGTAGGAACATAAGAGATATTAAAGAGGTAAACAGAATAATACCTGATCACATTCTTCTACGAAGAATTTCAACAAATCCATCCTTGCAACGACGTCTAGGTCCACAGTGACCTCATCAAGTAATAATACCTGCGATCAGATGAGATATTTTATAAGAAGTTTTTAAAATCAGGGTCAGCAATGATGAAAACAAAGTGGAAAACGAGGTTCTTTTTTATTAAAGCCAGATGAGAACATAACCTAACTAGGACCATGTGAGATCAGAATAACCAGCCTCTCTGAAACAAAATGTTCTTTTTATACCTTGAATGGATGTAAGAGTCCCATGCATATCTGCACTCGCCGTTTCTGCCCATCAGAAACCTTATGCATACGCCATTGAAGATTAATATCAAGAAGATCGATCAATTTTTCTCTTCTTACAGGATCAATCCCTTCAACTAGTAAGACAACAAAACGAAAATCTCCTTCAGTCTAAGCCTGAAAAAGGGGTAATAGAAGAGAGAACAAAACAAATTACAGAATATCATTGCTATGGGGCAGAGAATATTACCTCCAAATATCATATGTTCTGCTGAAAAGTCTCCTTGGAGAGGAACCTCGCCCTGAAAAGTAGCAGAATCAAGAAAGTAAGCAATCTCAGAAGGATAATGCGGTTATGTGATCAAAGATTAGTTACTCCCTAAGCAATCAAATTCCTGAAAGATCTCACGAAAAGCATGAGAAATATGGAGGCAGAAAGAACAGTAGGGAAGACAACTCACAGCTGAACCAACGGTTTTACTCCACGATCCCCCAAGATAAGACAAGTCACCACTGCAAACAAGTTGAGTATCATGGAAAGCCGAGCGGCTAAGAACTTGTACAACGTTTTTTCCTCCCACCATATGTTTTCCAGCCAAAATCTTCAATAAGGTTGTCTTGCCTGAACCAAAGAGTTCCAAAGGAACAAAAAGCCTTAGTGTTCCAGAAGAACCAAATCAAAACCCATAATTTTAATAGCTTAGAGTAGCATCTATTGCAATTTCCTCAAGCTAATCGTAGGCATATGATCACATACACATCTTAACTTCTATGATTCAAAAAAAGGCTAAACTAAATTCTA
>NC_025698.1:1348551-1350779 GCF_000633955.1 Camelina sativa | reverse complement strand
GGCCAATTTCAAAGTTGAAAACTCTGAATTAAATCAGAAGAAGAAGGATGTGTTTACCAGATCCATTGGCACCAACGAGAAGGCAGCGAGAGCCAGCTGGGAGATCGAGGTTGAAGTCGAAGAATATAGGATCCTCAACTTCGTATGCAAACTGCATACCGCTAACTTTAATGGCGTCATCGCCACTCGCCGTCGCATCTTTCTCCTCCGCCATTTTTTCAGTAGTTGGTGGACGGACCGACGTTGTTCACTTTTGGTCAAATTATGCGGTCCTTCTGTTAAATATGTTTCGTTCAACGTTCAATCCACGTAATACCAATATATTTTTGCCACGTCATTACGATTTTTCCTCTTTCCACGTCGCCACCGCCACGTCAGTATTCTAGTCATCACGCAACATCAACTAAATACGACGGCGTATTCTGCTGTATATTTTTTGTTTTTGTACTATCTTTCTTGTACATTTGCTTTATCTTCAGTTTAGGAAATTATAAGTACGTAGAAACAAAGAAGAACTTATGAAAAATCCTCTTTTAATATATATTAATATCTCAGTGGTCTAGATGATAATGATTAGTGATAATTTCATAATGTAACAAAGATGATTGTAAGGGAAGGAAGAAAGAAAAATAAAACAGAGGGAGTATGGGATTACAAAGAAACACAACATCAAACTTACCAGTAACATACATCAAAAAGACTGTTGGCTTTTCACCATTGTCTCGTGCTCTCAAGTCACAAGAAGATGAAGCCGGACTTGTCCACCAACTTAAAATTTTACACTCCATAGATCAGAAAGCTGCCCAACCTGATGCAGCTCCTGTTGACTTGGTCGATCCTGATCCCGCCGTTGAAGGAAGATTCTTCTGCAGAGTATTACCATATCAAGAATAATTGAAAGTAACTCACCAAAAAATATATAAATGCAATATTAAGAAGACAAGTTTTTGTTTTTTTTATTACCTTAAGCTGAGTTAGATCAGATAGAGGCTCGTTCCTGCGTCTTGTGTTATCAATTGAATCTTTGCAGCCATCAGATGCAATCCTTGACGCGACGGGATCGTTTGGTGGTGGCGGTAAAGGTGACCTGGTTATCCCAGCAGCTTTGGGAGGTGGCGCAAGTGCTAGTGGTTTTGGTTTCCCGGTTCCTGAAAGAGCAGCTGAGAGCATCCCAGTGCCATTTGTTGTTGGTTTGGGTTTCACGTTGATTCTTATGGTTTCACCTTCCTTTAAAACACACAACAAACAAAACAACAACCAAATGGTAAGATAGAATTTTAGCATTACCAAGATAAACAAAACCAAAAGATCACTCTCTTCTACTAGGAACGGCTTAAACAAAGATCTTAGTTATAACAAGCAAGAACTCCAATCACGTCAAAAACTAGAGCTTACGAGATAGATTGGGGTTCATAAATCAGGGACACCAACAAGATAGCAATGAGAATGATAGTTGTACATTGAATCAATCAATTCTACATAGATCTGATAGCTTCAATCAGATAGATAACGCACTGATCTCTTCTTATCTTAATTAATAATCCCTTAAGGTTTACGGAACAGATGAGTTTACCTTCAATCTGTGATTAACGGCGGGATGGATATCGATATGATTATCGCTCTCACTCGTTNCGGATTGAAGCCACTCGCCGCACTTGTATCCGCCGGATGTGGTTCGCGGTGGGATCTTGTAGACGGAAACCTCTCGCACCACCAGAAGTGTGTGCTCGAATGACTCTTCCTCTTCTTCTTCCTCGAACGACATCGAAATCTGCCAAATCTCAGAGGCCCTGTCTCTCTGACGAGTTTCGGAGATAGACGCGTGTGATCGTTACGAGACTTTGAAAGCTTTTTTACGAGACCAGACCGGAACCTCTTTCTTTTTTTTTTCTTTTTTCTTTTTTTTTTTTAAATATTTATTTTTGGTTACCATTATTATCCTTTTAAAATTTAATTTAAATACACTCTCTAATCAACGTAATCATAAAAGCCAAGATGTGTATATGAGTGAAAAAATTTAATCTGGAAAATTGTGTTCAGCTGCTTAGTTCATTAATCATAAATAGGTTGATTAGTTTAACAATAAGAAAATTTAACATTCTATAATTGTCTTTCTATCAAACTTAAATTATTGCCATTGAAGCTTTATGAAAGTTGGTTATTACTAGTCACATATTTATTTATTTCATTGACTGGAAAAAACTAAATAACATCATCGATCGTAATAA
>NC_025698.1:1332616-1343944 GCF_000633955.1 Camelina sativa | reverse complement strand
TGCCACGTCATTACGATTTTTCCTCTTTCCACGTCGCCACCGCCACGTCAGTATTCTAGTCATCACGCAACATCAACTAAATACGACGGCGTATTCTGCTGTATATTTTTTGTTTTTGTACTATCTTTCTTGTACATTTGCTTTATCTTCAGTTTAGGAAATTATAAGTACGTAGAAACAAAGAAGAACTTATGAAAAATCCTCTTTTAATATATATTAATATCTCAGTGGTCTAGATGATAATGATTAGTGATAATTTCATAATGTAACAAAGATGATTGTAAGGGAAGGAAGAAAGAAAAATAAAACAGAGGGAGTATGGGATTACAAAGAAACACAACATCAAACTTACCAGTAACATACATCAAAAAGACTGTTGGCTTTTCACCATTGTCTCGTGCTCTCAAGTCACAAGAAGATGAAGCCGGACTTGTCCACCAACTTAAAATTTTACACTCCATAGATCAGAAAGCTGCCCAACCTGATGCAGCTCCTGTTGACTTGGTCGATCCTGATCCCGCCGTTGAAGGAAGATTCTTCTGCAGAGTATTACCATATCAAGAATAATTGAAAGTAACTCACCAAAAAATATATAAATGCAATATTAAGAAGACAAGTTTTTGTTTTTTTTATTACCTTAAGCTGAGTTAGATCAGATAGAGGCTCGTTCCTGCGTCTTGTGTTATCAATTGAATCTTTGCAGCCATCAGATGCAATCCTTGACGCGACGGGATCGTTTGGTGGTGGCGGTAAAGGTGACCTGGTTATCCCAGCAGCTTTGGGAGGTGGCGCAAGTGCTAGTGGTTTTGGTTTCCCGGTTCCTGAAAGAGCAGCTGAGAGCATCCCAGTGCCATTTGTTGTTGGTTTGGGTTTCACGTTGATTCTTATGGTTTCACCTTCCTTTAAAACACACAACAAACAAAACAACAACCAAATGGTAAGATAGAATTTTAGCATTACCAAGATAAACAAAACCAAAAGATCACTCTCTTCTACTAGGAACGGCTTAAACAAAGATCTTAGTTATAACAAGCAAGAACTCCAATCACGTCAAAAACTAGAGCTTACGAGATAGATTGGGGTTCATAAATCAGGGACACCAACAAGATAGCAATGAGAATGATAGTTGTACATTGAATCAATCAATTCTACATAGATCTGATAGCTTCAATCAGATAGATAACGCACTGATCTCTTCTTATCTTAATTAATAATCCCTTAAGGTTTACGGAACAGATGAGTTTACCTTCAATCTGTGATTAACGGCGGGATGTATATCGATATGATTATCGCTCTCACTCGTTTCTCCGGTCTCCTTCTCTTTCTCCCTCCTAACGTACTTTTCATGATCCGATAACGCCACATTGAAATCAAAAGCTTCGTTCCTCTCAGCGAACCCTAGCCCGATAAACGCATACTTCCCTCTCCCGTCATCGATCCTGAGAACGAAATACCTAGACGAATCGAGGGACGGCTCGACGGAGTTCTCCCTCCGTCCAGGATCCACGAAACAGGCAGCGAACAGATCGCCGGAATTCGAATCCTCGAGACGGATCTCGCATCGATCCTTGCACGATACGACGCGGAGCCTACCGGACCAGATCTTATCGGATTGAAGCCACTCGCCGCACTTGTATCCGCCGGATGTGGTTCGCGGTGGGATCTTGTAGACGGAAACCTCTCGCACCACCAGAAGTGTGTGCTCGAATGACTCTTCCTCTTCTTCTTCCTCGAACGACATCGAAATCTGCCAAATCTCAGAGGCCCTGTCTCTCTGACGAGTTTCGGAGATAGACGCGTGTGATCGTTACGAGACTTTGAAAGCTTTTTTACGAGACCAGACCGGAACCTCTTTCTTTTTTTTTTCTTTTTTCTTTTTTTTTTTTAAATATTTATTTTTGGTTACCATTATTATCCTTTTAAAATTTAATTTAAATACACTCTCTAATCAACGTAATCATAAAAGCCAAGATGTGTATATGAGTGAAAAAATTTAATCTGGAAAATTGTGTTCAGCTGCTTAGTTCATTAATCATAAATAGGTTGATTAGTTTAACAATAAGAAAATTTAACATTCTATAATTGTCTTTCTATCAAACTTAAATTATTGCCATTGAAGCTTTATGAAAGTTGGTTATTACTAGTCACATATTTATTTATTTCATTGACTGGAAAAAACTAAATAACATCATCGATCGTAATAAGAAGCAAAAGCAAACGCTTAAGAGGAAGAGCTTGGTGTCATAGCCAACATTGCCTCTTGCTGGCTGAACTTGATCCTTTTTGCTTCTTCCTCGGTCACTCCATACGAGGCTTTGACCACATCCAACGGGACTGCTCTCAAATACGATGTTTGCCCGCTGAGCGTGTTAATGTAAGCGTTGTCGTTGGTCTTGAACGATATCCACTCAAAACCCGTTTCACCAGCGGTTTTCACAACCGCAAAGCCCTGTGGAATCACAAGTAGTTGACCTTGTCCCATTTGCTCGTTGAACACGGACTGGCCATTGTCGTCCACCACTTGTATCTTGGCTTGACCGCCTGTGACGTATAACACCGTGTGCGCGTTTGCGGTCCACTGTGGCAACACCATTCCTCCCTATATCCACGAAATTTCATTATATGCAACAGAAAGAATTGTCGTTTTGCCCGATTTCTAAAATTGATACTTACGCTGTAGAGATAACCTCTAACGGCGTTAAGTCTGACTTGACGTAGAACGGGGAGATTGAGGCTGTTGAGAGTGCTCATTCTTCCGGCTCGTGTGCTAAAAAGATCGGACCGTTCTGGATCGTCAATATTCTCATGAAGCCTAGCCGTGCAATAAGTCTCTTCGATGCCATTAGCAATGCCATCTTGCTGCCACTGTCGTGGCTGTGGGATGACGAAATGGAGCGGACCGTTTGCTCGGACTATGTTTCCTCTGTTGTCCTGCTGGTTCTGAAGCTGCTTAGCAGTCTCGGTGTCGACTTTGAATGCTTCCGCGATTATGTTTGCGTCAAAACCGCTGAAAGCATTGTTGCCTGATGGCCAGTTTAATGGTTGTTGTTGCTCTTCTTCTTGTGTTCTGCTCCCGGCTAGTTGGAACATCTACATATCCACGATTATTCACAACATAATTACATGCATATGTGTTATATATAAATCCCTGCTTAGTCAATCACTCTTTATTCAAATTGTGCTACCCATAATTAATAAAGTATGCATGCAATATAAATTTGGTATTCTTCTTGAATTTGACAATTACCCTAGGGACTTGGTCAAGCTGGTTTTCTCTGTTGGTAACATCAAGAACGATGACAATGACAACATCGGAATCTCCACGATTGTACCACCACTGTGAAACTCCCGCAAGCGAAGCAAACACATCTCCTCGCCTGAAGTTCTCCAACTTCTGGTGCATGTCCTCAAAACGTCGACGCCGGTCGCCTCCTCCTCCTCCTCTTCCTGATGCTTCAATATCTTCATAAGTCTCAGGACAACCAGAAGCAATCGTTCCCATCACTCCTTCTCCTGCAAACAAAAAAAAAACAAAATTAATTCCACACTTTGAGATTTTTCTATAAGTTTGCGAGTTTTTAGTTAAATTAAAAGAATTTATCATCAACAGGAAAAATAATTCTAAGTAAAATAGAAAACAAGATATAATTTTTGAAAGTTTTTGTACAAAAAGTTTAAGTGCTACATTATAAGAATTCACTATTATAGAAAGTATAAAAAAAAAGGAATAAAACAAATATTTTGGTATAAAGATGTATTTATTTCCTTACCTTGGACAACGTAAGCGAGAGCAGGTGGGCTAAAGAAAGCTGGCAAAAAAATGGAATTGGACTGAAGGGTGATGCGAACCACTGTCACACCGGCGCATTGGAGCTCTGGGCTCATGTGGTCCCATACTTCCATCTGACCGGCTTCAAACTTGGTTGCCTGGGCTGGAGCGAGGCTGTTGATTTGGCTAAAATGGCATGCGTTTGGAAACGGCGTCTCTTGCTGGCGTGCCTCGCCGCCATGGAAGAAGAGGAGAAGTGAGAGTGAGACGACGGTGAGAAGAGAAAACAAAAGCTTATGCATTTTTTGTTTTTCTTTCGTATAAAAAATTTAGGGGGTCGGATAGTGGTAGGGATAAATGGTATTTAAAGGAGGTGGTTAGTGTTATATACCTGGTTACATACAAATGAATATGTGTATTTTTCTAAAAAAAAATGTAGATTTAAACTGATTTAATACCATCATTACTTCATTAGACTATTAAATATGGTTTTTAATCATCAATTACTTTGTAGGTGCATTATTAAATTTACTTTCGACTTGAATTTTAGTAAATCAATGGACTAACTTATAAGGTCTATTTACTTCTGTCCATCTGGATTGCTAATAAATATGTACTGAAAAACGTCAAGATATCTTATGACTGCATATAATTATATATATTCTGTTCATAAATTAGTCAGTAAATGGTTGACAAAAAAAATTACTCAGAAAATTTGAGGTTAAAGTATATATACTCAAGATTGACACATTGTGATAGCAATGGCCACAGCAGTCAGAGTGCATGGCAATGCCACAGTCTGTATTCTAACACATCATCTTGCCATGTATGACAAGTGTCCCCATGTTTGTACATTTAATCATTCAATGTACAAGAACGAAAATGACAATAAATTGTGTGCCTTTTAGGTTACTTAACTTGATTAATTGATGCTATATAGTTTTTTTTTGTGGTATGAATGTTAATATAACGACAAATTATAATAAGATTGATGCTATATATAGTATTTCCTTATAAAATAAACGTATTTAATTTAACAAACATTAATTCCTAAATCATAAGTTTTGGGGTTCGACTAATGTGAACTTATTATTAGCTAGATAAATGGTGGTTAATAAATATTCCGGTTATTAGTGCGTAATTGTTCTTTGTTGCTCTGGCAGTATAATACTGCTAAAATCATGCATGCATCCACACACGATCGAGCCATCATGTGCGTTTCAGGTTTTCATCAGTCTTACATATACGTTTTTGTTCTTGTTTTTGGGGTCTAAATATTAAGTTTGTTCGTGAATAAAAAGAGTGTAATAACACTATGAATATTAGTAGATGCATATGTATGTACATGTGGTAGTGTATAATTTTAAATTAATTTCCTCGAAATGCATATGGTGTACTCTATACCTAGTAATCCAAATTATAATGGAGTTTAACTAGTTAAATCTCGCAACGATATTAAATAGTCGATCAAACATAGGGATTTATAATATAAATCTAAAATAAAACCTAAGTTTTGTTTTACTACTAAAACTCAGTTCCTTGCGAACCGCGCATTCTAAAATTACCGAGATATAGTAACGTATGTGTTACCCAAAAAGTTCAAAGAAATTAAAAACGAAAGACTTTAGATTTTATTCAGTAACGAGTGACATGTACGGACTCAACGATCGCTTCTATACGACGTTCGTTGTTGTACGCTAGTCACTAGGCGTCCTAATAAAAACTCAAAACTTAAGCGTTGAAACTTCTTTTCTATTATTATTCTTATTATTACAAACCAAACTGTAGATTCAAACGCTATTCCACCACGAGCTCATCAAGCCTCAAACCCTAGGCCTTCCATAGCTCATCGGACCACTGCTGTGAGTCAATGTGGTCTCCATCGTGCTAAACTTAACCCGTTTAGCTTCTTGGGGAGAGATCTGAAACCCATTGGTTATAACCTCAAGTGGCAAACCTATCATGACTGAGGTACGACCCGCGAGTGAGTTGACCTGTGCGTTTTCGTTTGTCTTGAATTCGATCCACTGGAATTGTTCGCTTGTGGCACGTTTCATGACCGAGAAGCCTTGTGGCACGACAAGCAACTGTCCGTTTGAGATCTCTTGGTCGAACACTCTGTCTCCATTATCGTTCACCATTTGTATATGAGCCTTCCCGTTTGTTACGTAAAGTGCCGAGTTTGCGTTTACGTTCCATTGGGGTAGCACCATAGCATTCTGCATTCACGCGCACATAGACAAAAACAAAAAATAAAGTAGTTTTTGTGATTTTCAGTGACAATGTGACATTATAAAATGCAAAATATGTTATTTAACTGAAACGATTAAAAATTGTAAGATATATATACATATTGATCAAAACGATTTAGATTATTTCAAATTTTAAAAATTCCAAATCGGAGGAGTAAAAGTTTATCTTGGCAAATCAAGTATTTANTACGGACTCAACGATCGCTTCTATACGACGTTCGTTGTTGTACGCTAGTCACTAGGCGTCCTAATAAAAACTCAAAACTTAAGCGTTGAAACTTCTTTTCTATTATTATTCTTATTATTACAAACCAAACTGTAGATTCAAACGCTATTCCACCACGAGCTCATCAAGCCTCAAACCCTAGGCCTTCCATAGCTCATCGGACCACTGCTGTGAGTCAATGTGGTCTCCATCGTGCTAAACTTAACCCGTTTAGCATCTTGGGGAGAGATCTGAAACCCATTGGTTATAACCTCAAGTGGCAAACCTGTCATGACTGAGGTACGACCCGCGAGTGAGTTGACTTGTGCGTTTTCGTTTGTCTTGAATTCGATCCACTGGAATTGTTCGCTTGTGGCACGTTTCATGACCGAGAAGCCTTGTGGCACGACAAGCAACTGTCCGTTTGAGATCTCTTGGTCGAACACTCTGTCTCCATTATCGTTCACCATTTGTATATGAGCCTTCCCGTTTGTTACGTAAAGTGCCGAGTTTGCGTTTACGTTCCACTGGGGTAGCACCATAGCATTCTGCATTCACGCGCACATAGACAAAAACAAAAAAAGAAAGTAGTTTTTGTGATTTTCAGTGACATTATAAAATGCAAAATATGTTATTTAACTGAAACGATTAAAAATTGTAAGATATATATATACATACTGATCAAAACGATTTAGATTATTTCAAGTTTTTAAAATTCCAAATCGGAGGAGTAATAGTTTATCTTGGCAAATCAAATATTTCATATGTCAGCATTAAATTAAGCTAAAGCTTTTTGGAGCTTACGTTACGGATGGAGCCACGAAGAGCGCTAAGGCGGAGAAGCCTGAGGATAGGAAGATTGTAGCTGTTAAGTGTGCTAATGTATCCGAGTGATGGCTTGTACACGTCAGCATCCGACGGGTCATCGAGGTTTTCGGTACATCGCATTGTGCACAAAGTCTCCTCTAAACCGTTAGCTTTTTCCTGTGGTTGCTGGCCGCCTTGGCCGCGTCTCAAGGGTGGCCTAATGACGCCGAAAGGACCTTTGACCTTGACAATGTTGCCACGGTTATCTTGGTGGCTCTGGAGCTGCTGAGCCGTCTCAACGTTGATCTTGAACGCTTGAGCCAAGATTTCAGGTGCGAAACCAGTGAAGATGTTGTTTTGTTTCTGCTGCTGTCGGCCTTGTAGCCATTCCTGCCCTTGTGGGTTGTTTCCGGCTATCAAGACTGGCTGTAAACATCAAAAAATATTTGTGAACTTTTAAAGTGGGGAGATTTAAAGGGTAAAGACGTAAATCTAATTAACCCAAAAAAAAAAATTTCACCGAATTAAATTTCATGTAAAGTTCATAAAATTAGTTAAAGAATTAATGATTATTTTCTTAAAGTGAATACTATCACTGAAAGCTACTTAGTTTGAGATATATAAAGATTAATCGAAACATAACCAAACAAATTTTAGTGCTAACTCGTTAAATAATCTCTTTCAATTAATCAAACAAACAAAAATGTTGAAAAACAAATTAAAATTTTTTTTTCTTGGTGATTGGACTTACTCTAAGGTTGCGGTCAAGCTGGTTCTGGTTGTTGGCGAGATCGGCAGCTGCAACAAGAATGAGAGGCTCATTTCCATTGTTGTAGAACCATTGAGCCACACCAGATGGTGTCGCGATGGTGTCACCGCACCGTAGGTGCTCTACTTTCTGGTGCATGTCACGGAACCCTTGACCCTGACTCTGGCCTTGACTTTCTCCAAACACCGGTGATTCAATGAATGTCTCGGCGCATCCCGGAACCACTCTTCCCATTAGACCCGTTCCTATTAGGAGTGTTCAGGTAATTGCTCATTCGATCGGGTTAATGAAGTATATCTAAAGTGGGCAAAAAAGGTGGATCTATATATAGTATATAATAGAAACGCACCGTGAACAACAAACGTAAGTTTGCCGGCGTTCATGAAAGTGGGCAAGTAAAGACCTTGCGGCTCAATGACGAAACGCTCAAATGCGAAACCGGAGCAACGGAGCTGAGGTGCATGGTGATCCCAGACCTCGATGCGACCACCCTCGCTCTGGATTACTTGCGACGGTTCGAGCGCATTAAGTTGATCGAGCTGGCACTCATTGGGCCATTGTTGAGCTGTGTAGCCATGGAAGAGGATCAATAGCGTCAAAGAGAAAGAGACAATAGATGAGGCTCGACCCATTTTACGTTCTCTGTATTACTTTACTTGTATTTTGTGGGTTATGGAGTTTAGGTGTTATTTATAGGAGACTTGTTGTGTAGGGTTCTTCTAAAATTAACTCTGTAAGTTCTGTTCTTTAATTTAATAATCATTGGACAAAATCAACGAGGTTGGTAAAAGAAGGTTTGATTAAACTTTTTATGGAAGACTACATCATATTAATCTAATAATCTCTGTATGAAGTAATGTGTATTCTCGTTTTAATTTTTGGAGGGATTAAATGCGTCGAACAAATAATTTGAATTTTGAAATAATTATCACGAATGTAAATTTGGAGGGAGTAGACACATTTCAGTTTGCATGGCTCTTTAAAGTGCATGTTCTTACACATCACTACATCAGCATCAAATACAATTGTATATATTGAAAAACAGACAACGAGGAAACAAAACGACAAAAGAGTTTTATTTGTAAGAAAAGAACATTCAGAGTGGAGACTCGAGAGTAGTAATAATCACCTGAGAACCACGTGATGAGGTGGCGGACGCGACGAACGGGCGTGACGAGTGTGTGGCTGCATGCTGCTCAGATGACTCCACTTGGATCCGTCTTTCTAATCTGTTTTGTCTTCTTCTGCTTTGTAAGAAAAAACTTAAGCAGGGAACATCTTTCTAAACTTATGCTTCGTATATTGATTTTTTTAATGATTAGGCCTTAATTATCTAGATTCCGATTACAGAACATGTGTGCGCCTAATTTAGAAGTTAGCCCATTGAAAGTCATCTACAGACCAGTGTCTAAGCCCAATATTAGGCCCATACAACTCTGGGTGGATTTTTTTTTATACTTGTCTGTTCTCCAACTGCGTGCCGTTCTTTAAGAGAGACAACATGAATTTAAGAATTTTAGAACAAATTATATAAAAATATTTGTATTGTACATTATTATATTTTGATAAATCCTTGCATTAATTTGTTTGAGCATTTTATATGCTCTGAATGCATGATGTATATATGTGTGGATATATATAATATATTTTCAATGAATTTGGGTACGGGATAGATAATATTTTTGGTAATTAACCAGTTTAATTAGTTTTATTCTCTACTGACGAGGCAATTATAAAACTTATGGGTCTTCCACTCTCCCACATGCCAACTTGTGTTTCCCAGCTCAGCTGTCACTTAATCAGCTTGTCCACTCATTTTGTTCGTTTTACAGAACACACACAAATATTCTTCTACATACATTGATACATGCTACATGTCTACGCATCTATATGCTTAAAATGTATGTATGTACAGACTGTACTCATATTATGTATACTCTGAAGATGATATTTTCTTCAAAAAGGTTCGGACTTACTACTACTACTTCCTAGGACCTACTGTGTAGAAGATTTTACGTCTAAGAATTTTTCATTTTTTATCCTTTTCATTCCTCTATCGATTAATGTCCACCTTAAGTTGTGTTGTCGAACATTATCTTCTAATCAAAACTGTATGTAAATTCAAATTATAGATCCTCGATCTCATTACATGCATGTGACGTGGGCTCTACCGACGGATCCACCAACCTCTTATTCTATTCTAATATCCTTCTCAATTGTTACAAACCGGATCTTAACGGCTAATATATATGCATATGAATTCATACATATATACTATATCAATACAATAAAAGTTGGATGTGTTGCATTACTAGTGTAATACATCAGCCTCAATATTAAAGCTGGTATTGACACATCAGTTAAAAAGAATAACCAATAAAATTAAAACATTAATACAAATCAGCTCTAATTTTGCTTATTTGTCATCATTCCAATTATTTTAAAAATCTAGAGAATAAAATAAAAAAAGAACTCGAATCAAATTTCTCCATTCTCACTCCCAAATCTGACACCACAAAGTCCCGATTAGCGCTCTTGCCAGATTGTGAGGTTTGTTGGATTGTTGGTTTGTTGTTCACAAAGTTCTGATTTCTCTCCCAAGTCTAACTCGGCTAATGAAACATGAGATCCTCGCCTCTCTCTCTGCGAAACCCAAATCGCTAAACATGTAGACAATTTTTGAATGCCCGTTTGCTTTTTTGAAAGTTCAATGACAGATGAGAAGGAGATCATTGATGACTATATCTCAGATGAAGAAGACGAAGAAGATGATGATGATGTATCGATGGCGAGAGTAGCAACGAAGAAGATGACGATGAAGAAGAAGAAGATGATCGGAGTTTGAGGTATTTGTTTATTTTGGTGGTGATCTAATTTCTCAGATTTAATTCTTTAGTTTTTTTTTATCGGTTATGGATTTGTTTGATTCAGTGGAGATAAATAGCGAATTTTGTTTTACAAAGGGAGATTTTTGTTTTGTTTTACACTTATATCAGCTTTAATCAAGAAGTTTAGAGATTTTATAATGCCTTTCTCCAAAGAGGATTGGTAAACTCTTGTTTTGATTACTCACAAGTACGATAATTTATCTTTCATATGAATGACCAATGTGTATAAATACCGGTATGTATGTTTTTGTTTCCTTAAATTGGTGGTATAAGTAGAAAGGACTTGGGGGTTTGGTATATAACTTGAATGACTAATTTTGTTTCGATTGTACTTTTATTTCATGACCTTGCTTCATCATGATACTGCTCATATTGTTACAAGTAGTACTAATTCTTCCACAACATTGTTAAACTGTTCTCCTATCATCTTCTTTGCAGTTTAGAAGCAGTGGATGGTCACAAGATAAGTGTACGATTTCCTCTTTGTGTAAGTTTCTTTTAACATTGTCTTTTCTACATGTCTCTCTCTTTTGGTAAATTCAGTTTTTTCTATCTTTCTTTCAATTTTTCGTGTTTGGTATTTGCTTTAGAAAACCAAAGATTTTCATGCGTTGATCTAAGTGTGTGTATAAATAGTA
>NC_025698.1:1313908-1331927 GCF_000633955.1 Camelina sativa | reverse complement strand
TTTTTTTTTTTTTTTTTTTTTTTTTTTTTCTGATTATAACTGTGCATTGTTTTCTGTTAGGACAATGTCGTTAAGTTTATTCTCAAACCCACAGCAACAACAGCATACACCTCAGCTGTTGTTTCAAACTTGGCAATAGATGTTTCAGCAGCAGCAGACTAATTCTTTCTTCTCGCAATCGCTACCGCAACAACAACAACAAACATAAAATACAACAGTTGTATTTGTTCACCAAAGTTAAGCTTCGGCCAATTACAGTACCAAGTGGACCTATCTTCATCCCAATTCTCATAAACTCCTACTTTTTTTTTTTTTCTTATTAGAGTTTGCTTTAGAGATTACGGTTATTGGATAAATTGTTATAGTTCTTGTTCAAATTGTGAAATCTTGAAAAACATGAACTTGTTGCTCCCCTAAATTTGATATTTTTAGAGTCTTTGATGCAACGGCTATTGATCTTTTATTCTTTATATTTAGAGAGAAGATATTGGATTATAGGAGTGTCACAAGACATGCAAATACTAATGCATCGAAGTTGCTATTATTTCCCATTACGCGCCTCAGACAAAATAAGTTTTTAGAAAAACACAAAACTAACAAATATTCATTGATTCAATAAAAGTACCAAACAAACTCAATGCTAAAATAACTTGCAAGCTCATAATTCACTTGACAAATTGATCAACAAGTAAAATCTAAAAACAATCCCGCGACGTAGCGCGGATATTAACCTAGTGTTAATAATAGACATTATTTTGTCTACAAACGATTTGTATTGACTTGGCCATCTCATTCCAACAAAGATACAACTCATCAGTTTCAAACACTTAACTTCGATATAAACCATTACCTTACGATCTCACTTTCTTAATCACTTCACACATTAACTAAACAAACCAATAATGGCCAACACTCGTCTAGCTCTGGCTACTCTCCTCCTCATCGCCGCCGTACTTCTCTCAACCAAGGCAATGGCTCAGCCGGCAGCCCCGGCTCCAGGTCCTGCTGGTCCTATCAACCTCACGGCGATCCTTGAAAAAGGCGGACAATTCTCTACTTTCATCCATCTTCTAAACATCACTCAAATCGGTAGCCAAGTGAACATTCAACTCAATAGTTCATCTGAAGGTATGACAGTGTTCGCACCAACAGACAATGCTTTCCAAAACCTTAAACCCGGAACTCTAAACAAGTTAAGCTCAGACGAACAAGTTAAACTCATTCTCTACCACGTCAGCCCCAAATTTTACAGTATGGATGATCTCCTCTCCGTGAGTAACCCGGTTAGGACTCAAGCTTCTGGCCGAGACAACGGTGTTTACGGGCTTAACATCACCGGTCAAACAAATCAAATCAATGTCTCAACTGGTTACGTGGAGACACGTATCAGCAATGCGTTGAGGCAACAACGTCCTCTTGCAGTTTATGTTGTCGACATGGTTCTATTGCCGGGTGAGATGTTCGGAGAGCACAAGCTCTCGCCGATTGCTCCTGCCCCTAAAAAATCTACATCCAGTGAGGTTTCGGATGACACCACCACTAAAAAGGCGGCAGCCTCGCCATCGGAAAAGTCAGGCTCCGGGGAGAAGAAAGTCGGACTAGGGTTTGGTCTTGGACTTGTTGTCTTATGCTTGAAATTTCTCTTTTGAAATTTGAATATAGCAATGAATTGTTTTTCTTTTGATATATATTGAATTTATCCTGCGATTTGGAGTATGAAATATGAAATTTGTTAATTCAGATCAATGAAATAAAATGTGAGATTTTTTTACTTATTATATATTCTCGTCTATAGTTGACGTCAGTTGTGTGCCTGTCATTATGTGGATAGCTCTTTTCTTGGCCAATATATGCAAAACTATAACAAATTATTATTGTGTATACTTAAAAATTCTGTTTAACCAACATAGATATTCGGTTCACATGTAATGTCTCAAGTCTTAACTAAACAAATACAATTGGTCTTCATCACTTTTTGAACTCTAGCTACGTGAAGATACTGGATCGAAGGACGGTAGTTTCATTAACGATAGACTTCTAAAACACTAAACTACTTAAAAGTCAATCGGTGAGCCGATTAAACTGTAAATATTAATTGATGCATCAGATCCGAAAAAGTAGCCAACGCGTCACATGCGATTACTAAACTCTACACATATATACATATGGACCATAGAACTACTTTATTCGATTCACTTATTTAAATTTGACCGGCAGTATAAATTAGTAATGATAATAGATTGTTCAAAGAGTTGTTTAATTATATTGTAACACACACTCTTTGATATTTTAAATCATAACTTAGTTGCCATTAAATTATAAAAATAGCCAGGAAAACTAAACAAACACACTTGTGCATCTGTCTTATACAAGTCAAAACTCCTCTTAACACACCTGCTGACGAATAACGAAAACATGGACTTTTTAAAATTTACTAAATGAAATAATGGGCCTCTTTGAAAAATACATAATGGGCTTAATAAAGCATATTATAACTAATGGGCCTGAGCAATTCAGCAGGAACATACTAGAAGATAGTTCGCGATTATCATTTCTAAAACCCTAATAAGATTCGCCGGCAGCTCCGATCGTGATCTTTCCTAAACCCTAACATCGCCGGTGATTAACAGCTGAGCGAAGGTTCATCTCTCTCTCTCTCTCTCTCTCTCTCTCTCTCTCTCCACTTTTTCGTCGGAATTTACACAGTGTTTATTGGTATGCTCTGTTTGGTTGCCGATAAAAGTCACGCAGTGCCTGATCGTCGTTCAGTTTGATAGTCATTTGCGTAATTTTATCGGTAGATCGTCATTTGGTGAAAGCTATTGCTCGTCTATTCTTGTTTTAAGTTTATAGTCTCCGATCTATGGATACTGAATCGATTTGATAAATGTTCAATGGCTGGATCGATTTTAGCTTAGCTTTGGGATCTGTTATGTTACCGATGCTTTCAGTTTGTGAAGCATTTTTTTTTTTTGTGCGATCTTCACGAATTCGTGTTTTTCTCCACTTGTTTCCCTGTCCATCGATTCTCTTAGTAACACCAGTTCTGTATCTTCTCTTTTGAATTGGAGGCTTGTGCATTGATTTTTCTATGTGTGTGATTTCTTATGGCGGTGTTAAGTCTTTTGGATCTTCGTATATGGAGGTTTTTAATTGCTTTTTTGGTTCTTAGGAGATGAGTTTCAACAAAGTTCCCAACATTCCTGGATCTCCTGCTCTCTCTGCCCTTCTTAAGGTCAGCGTTATTGGTGGGCTCGGTGTCTATGCCCTTACTAACAGTCTCTACAATGTTGATGGAGGACACCGTGCTGTCATGTTCAACCGATTAACTGGTGTCAAGGAAAAGGTTTTGTGTTTCTCCAACTACCCATAGTTACTTTTGGATCTGCTTCTTTGAGTAGTTGTTTTGCAAAGCATGACTTTTGTGGTTTCAGGTATACCCGGAAGGCACACATTTTATGTTGCCATGGTTTGAAAGGCCAATCATCTATGACGTTCGTGCACGACCTTACCTTGTTGAGAGCACCACCGGTAGTCATGACCTTCAGATGGTGCGTTCTGGTTCTACTGCCTTTTTTTTTCCTGTGTGTTTGTACTATTATCCAGCCTATGCTCTAACTTCATATGTTGTTGATGAATATGAAGACCTTCCTTCTTTTTATGTTCTGTTAAGATCCTTATATCAGTATTAAGACCATGCTTTTAAGTTCGGATGTGATTTATCACTATGGAGTTGCAGATTATATTTCACTTTCTCTGTTAGGATATTACATTATTACATGATTACTGTAGATGGATAATTGATTGAAAAAGAAATGGAGAAAACTTTGACTAGATATCTTCTTAGTTTCCTTTTGTGTGTTTCCGACTTTAGTTTCTGACTATGAAACAAGACATCTAATGAAAATTGTTTTAGGATGAGATTAAATTTAGGTGGAACAAGTTGACTGAAGTCTCTGTTTTTTTCTTTAAGGGTGGTTCTGTGTTTCTGAAAATTTTCTTGGTTGTTGCACAGGTGAAAATTGGACTAAGGGTGCTCACACGTCCTATGGGTGATCGTTTGCCAAAGATTTACCGAAGCCTTGGCGAGAATTACAGTGAAAGGGTTCTTCCTTCCATCATCCATGAAACCCTAAAAGCAGTGGTAGCTCAGTACAATGCAAGCCAGCTCATAACACAGAGAGAAGTAGGTCTCACAACATTCTTCTTCCACAAGCTTTTCCTGCTCTTTTTGTTTCTTATGGTGGTCTGTGATAACTCTCATCTAGGCTGTGAGCAGAGAGATACGCAAGATTCTGACAGAGCGAGCTTCTAACTTCGACATTGCTCTTGATGATGTCTCCATCACGACCCTCACTTTTGGCAAGGAGTTCACCGCAGCAATCGAGGCAAAACAAGTCGCTGCTCAAGAAGCTGAACGGGCTAAGTTCATTGTGGAGAAAGCCGAGCAAGACAGGAGAAGTGCGGTTATCCGTGCCCAGGTATAGGATTGTAGATATCTATCGTAGATCCAGTGACTTGAGATTATAAGTATCGGCCTAAAGCATTAGGTCTTTAAATTACATCTGTGCAGGGAGAAGCTAAAAGTGCTCAGCTGATCGGACAAGCAATTGCAAACAATCAGGCATTCATCACTCTGAGAAAGATTGAAGCTGCAAGAGAGATTGCTCAGACCATTGCACAATCTGCAAACAAGGTTTACCTGAGTTCCAACGATCTGTTGCTCAACCTCCAAGAGATGAACTTGGAGCCTAACGCTAAGAAGTAAAAGAGAAGGAAAGAGTAAGTTTTCTTCAATTATTTTCTCTAAAAAAAGTCTCCGCCTTGGAAGTAAAGAACCGGTTCGGTGCTTGACCAAAATGACCCCTTCTCTCTCTTGATAGATTTTGAAAATAGTCTTTTAAGCGGACATATTGCAACTCGGTTTGGTTTGGCTTTGGTCAGTATTATTCATCATCATGTTCAGTGAAACTTATCGTTGGATATTTACCCGGAGGATTGATGAAGTCAAAGTTAAACATAATAAAAATTCATATTCATATGATCTGATCTATGCCTAATTGTCAATAGTTCTTTAGTTATATTACGATTACGACATGATTAATATAAATATTCATATTCGAATATAAATTAAGATGCATACCAATCCCTTAAACTTAAAAAATATTAAACTTTTTCGTTAAGTTGTTGTTAACTTGCTATTCAATTTTTCCTTTTCTCCACTAGAGTTCCTAACGTTATCTAGACCTATAAGGGATTTGTATTGGAAAGAAAAAGATAAATTAATATTATTGCACACGTATTATAACATTTTGTATGAGCATAGCAACATGGACCCTTTGTAATTGATGACGCTTTGCCGGCTCCACCATGATAGCGACGTCTTTTTCTTTCTTTTTTACCGGTTAGGATTTTTATGGGGGTGACGAAACTCCGGCGAATTTTCCGGTGACGTCAAATTTTAATTTTTGTGACTTGGTATTCATTCTATCGGTGGCTATATTTGTGAATAACCGACGACTGCTTTTTATGATGTCATGTATTATCAAAACTAGCTGGAGACGAGTGATGACCGTTAACCAATAAATTAATTTAAAAGGCTACTCAAATGTTTTCGAGTAATATACAGTAGATTCAAAAAGTTACGTCATCTGTAAATTTAATTAAAGAGGGAACGGAACGGAACAACTTGCTGTTTCGTGAAGTTAAAGGGAGACGTCATGTCGTTTTGTCACGGTGAGGGTCCTCCTCCTCCATCTTTTGTCATTTTTTTCCTACTCTACTTCTCTCAGCTGTTTTCTTTTGACGAAAGGAATTGTTTGATTCTTCCACAAAGCTGATACGTCATCTGTGGGGTTCGTGACAGACGATTTTCCGATCAGATCGCAAGTTAAACCAATCATAAACGAGGAATTCAAAAATGTTATGTATTCCGTTGGAAAAGAAACGATTATAGTTTCATGTTTCAACTAGAATATAATATACAAATTGATAACGTAATGTTAGAGAAAACAAGTCATCGTCATGACGTAATAGAGATGATCTAAAAATCTAAATGGTCCATACAAATGATTTGCCTTTATCCACAAAAACGTAACCATACGAAGACAATTTTAACTAATGACATACGTTTTTATTAAGCAAATAAAGAAATCTGTTGACATCAGCCTCTTGCTATGTATTCGTCATCATTTACTTTAAAATAAACTATATATCGTGCAAGTCACTGATTTATAAATTGCTACAATTTTTCTAAATTACAACAGTTCAAAAATGACATTTCGTTAAGATGATAACAATTATATTAAATTGAGTTGTCGCATTTGAGTTCCGACGATGAGTTCAAAATTTATCTTTCACTCTTAAGTTAAATATATCTTTAATATTTGGATGATTTACACTCAACATTAAAGAATTAATCATAATCATAAGTATAGGTTATACATAGATCTTTATTTTGGATACGGTGACGTGGCTTCCGATTTCATGAGAGTACATTTTACACATCCTTCATTGACCCCCAACCCAAAATGCTCACCAAAATCCTCTATATAAATTCTTTAATAATCCAATCTCTTACCAAACTAACCCAACTACACAGGTCTCCTCTCTCTTGCTCTTTCCCTCTCTCTCTCTCTCTCTCTCTCTCTCTCTCTCTCTCTCTCTCTCTCTCTCTCTCTCTCTCTCTCTCTCTCTCTCTCTCTCTCTCTCTCTCTCTCTCTCTCTCTCTCTCTCTCTCTCTCTCTCTCTCTCTCTCTCTCTCTCTCTCTCTCTCTCTCTCTCTCTCTCTCTCTCTCTCTCTCTCTCTCTCTCTCTCTCTCTCTCTCTCTCTCTCTCTCTCTCTCTCTCTCTCTCTCTCTCTCTCTCTCTCTCTCTCTCTCTCTCTCTCTCTCTCTCTCTCTCTCTCTCTCTCTCTCTCTCTCTCTCTCTCTCTCTCTCTCTCTCTCTCTCTCTCTAGCATCAACTATGCAAAAAGCAATAAGACCATACGAGTCATCGTCGTGGACGACGACTGTGCCGGGAAATAGCATTTTCCGTCCAAAGAATGAAGATAAACCATCATCATCATCAACCTCATTATCATGGCTAACATCACCAAAGCCAAAGCCAACATCTATACACACTAAGAGATCAAGCAACCACCTAGTGGTGATGGAGAATGCTGTGGTGGTGTTTGCGAGGAGAGGGTGTTGTATGGGACACGTGGCGAAACGGCTGCTACTGACACATGGTGTGAACCCCTTGGTGGTTGAAATTGGTGAAGACGAAGACAACAAGTACGACAACATCTTAAGTGATAAAGAGAAATTACCTGTGATGTACATAGGAGGGAAGTTGTTTGGAGGGTTGGAAAATCTGATGGCTGCTCATATCAATGGTGATTTAGTGCCTAGTCTTAGACAAGCTGGGGCTTTATGGCTTTGATTTTGAATCCTCATCATATTTTATTTAAGTGTCTTCTTCTTCCTTTTTCCTTCCTTTTTACATGATTTGTTGATATTTTTTTTAATGCAGTCTTCTGCCTATGTAAATTTGTAAAAGATTGTTACGTGATTGGTTTGAATGATCATAAGGAAACAAAGAAAATAACAAAAAACTGCATCTGTTTTTTTTTTTTTTTAAATTAAACTTAATTTATAACAACCTTAAAATCTAGTTAAAGCCTTTAAAGGTTGAAAAAAATCAGAAGCAAAGAAAACATTTATATTAATACATGAAAATATATCGAACTTATTACACTTCGGACTAATTCCTAAGGATAGGATGGTAAGTATGGTTTGTTTTCACAATTAAATTAAACTTAAACACTTAAATTTATTTCAATAAGAAACTGTTTAATTAAAAACTTTAATTATAAAAATCAAAATGGTTTACTTGTAAAGAAATCAAGAAGAGAGTATGATACCTGACTGGACTTCGGGTGGGCCGTCACAGAAAAGCCCATTGCTAATAAGGCCTTCATCACTGCACTGTTCTGTAGTTGTCGTGACATCGACGAAACCCTTGTCTTCGTAATCTCTCATGAGTTTAAACGAATCAACAAAAACCACCCGTTATCGATTGACTGAAGGCAGAGCCGCAGAGGAGGAGGGAGATCAATCAATCACGAAACTGAGATGTTTTCCTCCGGACAAATCTTACGGATAAAGTTCTTGCAAAGATCATCATAGGAGACGTAGAAAGCCCTATACGTCTCCTATGTGTTTTTTTAGATATTTGGGCTTTATATGGGCTTCGGTTTGTAAACAAACCCGACTATGGTGATAATTAAATGGAAAAATAACGTTATAATTTCCTTATTAACGGTTCGGTTCTTTATTACTAATCCTAATCCTAATACTAAACATAAACTGAAAAACACAAACACATCTGGGTTGCTTATAAATACTGCTTTAGGTCTCAACATCTCTTAAACACAGTCGCTCTTCTTATCACTCTCGTCACCGAAAAAAAAAAAAAAAAATTTAAGGAGAGATTCCTTTTCGTTCTCTTCTCTAATGGCATAAGATTAGTTTTTTTTTTATTTCTCCTTTCTCTCTCTAATTGCTCTCTCGTATTGATGCTGATTTTTTGAAGAACGAAGAAGATTCAAAGCAGAGCAGAGCTAGGGTTTATGATTGATGACCCAAAATTAGGGGGTTCTCTTTGTCTTCTAATTGATGAATGAATTAGCAAGCAGGATATGGTTTCCATGGCGTTTCTTCTTCTTCAACTTTCTCTCATCTGATTTGATCGACCAACTAAAGGTAATACAATTTCTAGGGTTTACTTTTAAGTTATGTTAAGACCTCATTCTCTTGTCTTGTCTTCTAAGTATCTCGGTTGATGAATTTGCAGGAAGATATTGGTGCCAAGTGATGGTCGGAGGAGCCGGATGATGGCGTTTCTTCTTCTGATTTCACCGACCGCCAAGTACAGGTTTCATAATTTCTAGGGTTTTTTTTTTTTTTTTTGGTTTGGTTTGGTTTTAATCTAATTCTGGTATATGTTGTGCAGGTCAGAAAGATGGATTGAAGAGTGAAGAAGAAGAAGAAGACTTAAGCAGACTGCTTAAGGTAAGTTAACTCTGTTCTTCTCTCTTTCTTGCTTCTTTTCACTTGGATTTTCAGTTTTTTTACTAACTAATACTAACCAGCACACACATACATCTTCAGTGATCCTAATGGAAGTTATATGAAGACACTCTGAATTTTGAGGTTCGTGTTACTTGCTCTTAGATGAAGTTGGTATTGATAATATTTGGTCTCACTTCACTTCCTCTGATTCCTGGATGCGTATTCTTGTTTTGCAGTTACTGTACGTGGGCTTTCATCATCTCCTCCATGGCAACATTTGAAGGTCTGATTGACACTAATGTTTTGCTGCGACATTTTGGTTTCTTCTCCCTTGTCTTTCTGATATGAAATCCATTTTCTTGCAGGATCCTGCAAATGATCTTGCAGGATTATATGCGGAGAGCTGGTTATGTCTTCTTTAATTTGCTGATGTCACTCGAGACAGTTTCTGAGTCTTCCTCCTTGTCCACTTCAAATTCTCCCCATCCATAAGTTGTGAGTCTAATTCCGCCACTTTAAAGTTTATTCTTCGTTACAAACACAATATAGAAACTAACTGATATTTTTTTTCTTATGGTTTTTATGCTGTTGCTTCTTCCTTCTCTAGATGTTGCAGTCTTACACAACGATGGTCAAATCCTATTCTGGAGATTGTATTGGCGTTTGTTTCATGAGTCAAGAGAGACGACCACAAATCTGGAGCGTTGGGGTGAGATTTGTTTCTCCACTTTTTAAAATTACTTTAAATCTCTCTTGTTTATGTTTTGCTTAGTAATGAGTTTGTCTACTTTTAGGTTTTAACAAGAGGAGCCAAGAATCAGTATACCTGATACTGGGCACTGGGCAGAGGTGGATTGAAGAATGAAAAAGATAACTCATACTGCTTAAGGTAAGTTACATCTGTTCTTCTCTCTTGCTTCTTTTCACTTGGATTTTCAGATTTACTAACTAATACTAACCAGCATACACAGACATCTTCGGTGATTCTAATGGATGTTATAAGACACTCTGAATTCTGAGGTTTGTGTTCCTTGCTCTTAGAAGAAGTTGGTATTCATAATATTTGGTCTCACTTTACTTCACTTTTTCTGATTCTTGGATGCCTCTTTTTTTTTTGCAGTTACTGTACGTGGGCTCCCATCATCTGGTCTATTGCAAGATTTGAAGGTCTGATTGACAACTAATGTTTTGCTGCAGCATTTTGGTTTCAACTATAACAATGTAAGTGTCTTTTGTTTTCTATTTTAGCTCTACCACTCTTATGATACTGACAAAGGATTTAGATTGGGATTAAGCCTTATGTTCATGAGTCTTCACGTTTTTAGTTTTAAAGCTGCAATTTTTAAGTCTATTGCTTCTCTATATCAGGTGGAGATCTACACGATGGAAGGGAAGTCATTCTCCAGGTAAGCTAATCTTTATATTATATAGTCTTAACTTTTATAGCTGTACAATCTTGGTTTGACCTTACTACTTTAAATGATTTTCTAAATTGAAAGATTTTACAATCTTGGTCTTGAAGGCATCGCCGCCGTGGAGTACGGTAAGAGTGAAAACCAACCCCGACTCTGACAGCGTTCTTCGTCCCTGCTAACAGTGGATAGTAAGACCTAGATCCGTTTCTCCCTTGTGTGTTGTTGTTTCGTGTGTGAATGCTTTGTTTCTAATGGTCTTCTCTGCTTTTTTCTCTCAGGTTGGTGAGAACCCAACTGCGTCTGGCTAGGGAGATTTTTTGGAATTACTCCTGAACAGCTTTGTCATAATGTTGTCAAAGGATCGCAACAACAAGCAGCAATATGGACTGGGTAAGTTTCCACTCATGAGACGTGCTTATATGTATATGTCTGATTACTTCTTTTTTTTTTTGTTATCTCTTGCTAACTTTGGTGTGCATGTTTTTTGTTGTTGCATCAGCCTCACGAATTGTCAAATTTGCTCAGATACTACCAGAGAAAGACATCACTGGACATGATTGATGATTTGCTAAAGTGCAACACCATTTATGGTTTCTGGTATGGAGATTTTTTGGAATTACTCCTGAACAGCTTTGTCATAATATTGTCAAGGGATCGCAACAACAAGCAGCAATATGGACTGGGTAAGTTTCCACTCATAAGACGTGCTTATACATGTCTGATTACTATTTTTTTTTATCTATTGTCTCAAGCTAACTTTGGTATGCATGTTTTTCTGTTGCATCAGCCTCAAGGATTGTCAAATTTGCTCAGATACTACCCGAGAAAGGCATCAGTGACATGATGATGACTTGCTAAAGCGCAAGACCATTTATGGTTTCAGGTACGGAGATGCACATTTGTTTTTTGTTTGTTTTTCATCACAGAGGTTTCTCTCAGAATGCTTGCCATGATCTCACTTTAATCATTTTGATGGTTGTTACAGTAGCGTCTTTAGCAAATTGGGATAAAAATAATCAGAGGTTTGTAATGCAATCAATTTAGTTAGATCTGGCTCGTTCCACTTTCACAAGTGTACCTTTGTCTTACATAATCTCCGACAGAGTATCAAAGAAGGATGGTATGATGGAGGAAGCATTGCATTTGCAGTGATTCTTTTGATTGTTGTCACTGGTAATTTTAACTTGTTTCACTTAAGTATGGAATTTTTTTATATTAACTTTTAGTGTTGTTCTGATGGTTCATTCTCCTCTGCAGCTGACAGTGACTACAAACAGCCTCTCCAGCCTCAAATCCTGAATGATGAAAAGAGAAACATACATCTGGAGGTAATAGATTTGCACCAGTGTAATTTTTCCTCCCTCAATACTCTTTTTTCTTGTTCCCTCCTTAGTTACACTACACATGTGTTGATTGCAGCACAGGTGACAAGAGGTGGAAGACGAGTGGAAAATTTTATCTATGACAGTGTGGTGGGTGATGTCATACCTCTCAACATTTGAAATTAGGTGGGTGATCTGTTCTCTCTGTATCATCTTGTTTTTATCCATACTACCGTGTGTCTCGAAGTTAAAATTTATCTTTAGGTTCCGGCGGTTTAATATTTGAGTTTTATTGTTTTCAAATTCCAATGCAGTTTTACACTTAGGAGTGGAAGAATGATTCGTATGTTTCCTCTCCTTCAGCTGGGGATGAATTTTCGAGACAACCAGGTCGCAGTCTTCTATGCTTCATGCTTTTCTGTTTAACTCAGAGAAGACATGTGGTGGTGTTGCTGTAAAAAAACGGTAAATATCTGCTTCTACATCGTAGATACTAAAATTATTTTTCGTGATATACTCTGTAGTCAAAGATAATATCTATGCTCAATTCAGCTTTTTTTTTTCTTCTTCTTTTTTCAATATTACTTTTCAGGCTGATGGTGAAATTCATGTTCACTGGAAAGGAGCTTCTGAAATTGTCCTGGCATCATGCATAAGCTACCTATCGATAAAGATGGTGGCACCAGTGACTGAAGACGAGGTTTGTGAAAAGTCTAATTTATTAATTCTTTGAAAGCTGGTGTACCTGTATGAATCTGTGATTTACCTTTTGGGTTGTCGTGATATTTAGCCTAATCCAATTTCTTTGATGTTCCCAGGCATTGTGTTTCAACAATGGATTCGAAGAAATGACTGTAAGAACCTTATGATGTGTTGCACTGGCCTTTAAAGAACGTTGGAGGCCGAATGGTCGCAACAGGCGAAGAGCTCTCAAAGTGGGTACTCCCGGTCCCGGAGGATGACCTTATTGTACTAACTATAGTATGCATAAAGGTGAGGATTGATTTGGTTTATGCTTTCTCCGGAGATTAGTCAAATGTACAATTCTTAGTTATCGTGGTTCTCGTCCTTTTGAGATCAATTTTACCGTTTCACATTGCATGGTACTCCATGTCATGTCTTGCAATATTCTTGGAAGTGTTTCTGATCGAAATGTTTGAAATGTGCACAGGATCCATTTAGACCAGGAGTCGAAGATTCAGTCCAGCTGTGTTAAAATGCTGCTGTCAAGGTACTTGTTTTATTCGATTATATTATTTTAAACGGCCAGAAAGGCCAATGACGAAAATTTATTGTTTAGCTTGTTAATAACACTTCTTGATAATATATGTTGATGTTCAGGTCCCGAGGTCCGTATGGTGATTGGTGACAATATTTGCCATGGCTATTGCACCAGAGGCTCATCTATTGGTGCAGACTATCCGTTTTAAGAATGAATTGGAGAGTAACGTTACCATTAAATTAAGCTTGGATATGCAAATGCCAAGATTTACAAATGCGAGCTTGGATATGCAAATGCCAAGATTTACAAATGCGAGGATCCTATACCAATGTGCTACAAGTGAGTCCATCCTTGCAACAGGGTTTTCTATCCTTTCTCCCTATAACGAGGTCTCCCCGATTAGGTGAAATCAAAACTGAAATTGAAAGCTCATTAACATTTGGGTTTTGGTTTGCTATATATTAGCAAAATGGATGGCTATATATTTAGCAAAATGGATGGTTAGTTTTTAAGATTAATATATCCGTTCATTGCAACATGATTCCTATCAAGTAATAAAAGTATTGCCTAGAAATTATTCAGTGGATCGTAGTTATTATATCAGACATATCATACGACAGCAGCTGAAATAGGTTTAAAATTTGGTGAGAAACCGAAACCCTTCGACCACCAGAGAGGTTCTCGTGTTGAAGTCTGCACAAGGAGCCAAAACGACGTCGAAACAGCGTTATTTTTTTGTCGCGCTTTTTTTTTTTTTTTTTTGTCGCGCATCGAAACAGCGTTATTATCTAATCAAAGGTGAGAATCTGATGAGTAGGTAAAATATGAATCAACTTGCTGCCCTGATGCGATGCGATAATTAGGAGAGGTCTGATTCGTATAATGTGCACGGAAACCTAAAAGAAAAACAGAAAGATCGAGATAATGATCATGACGATCGTGAATCAATCTTCAAGAATGTATTAATGTTAACGTAAAACAGAAATCACAAACAACCAACAGAGAAGAGAGTGAAATAGAAAGAAACAGAGAGTAAAACGAAATTGATTAAGAAATTGTAACTGGTAAACAATGAAACAACGTTCACAAGAAACTCAGAATCATCATCTCATCTGCAAGAGTCTCAAAGAGAGATCTCCAGCAACAACGATGAGGAACAAGTCACCAAACCCAGAAAATAGAAACAACAATTCAGATTTTGCATAATAGAAAAGGATGAGCTAACATGTGCTCTTATAGAAGACTAACAAATCGACAAACAGCGTTAACCCATTTTATTTCTCTTCCGTGACATTGACAAACTCTGATCCGTTAGTCCTCCAGCTGTTATATGGCACGTGCTCTCCTCCTCTGCTACTTATCTTAGCCTTACATGTGTAGCTCCTGATTTACTGTAACAATTAATATGGAGATGCTGTTGGCTACTGGCTAGCATCAGTCCAGAATTGCAGAACCAGTTTGTGGAACAGAGGAAACAGCAAATTCTGAGAATTTAATTGATACAACAGACATCGACATCAAGCTACCAATGCTGTGTGCATGTAGAGCGGGAAATGGCCTGGGTGTGATCACAACAAGCAATCAGGAGCCATGTATGTCGTTCAAAAATTAATTATAACTAAAATTTACACATAACTAAAATATCATCAATTCAAATTTACACATATTGGTGTTACAAAAACAAAAATATAAATTTCTTGAAAGATATGTGCAGATTCTGTCAAATGATATATTCATATATTTGCATTCCATAGGTGTATATGTATAGACGTTTGAGTAGCTAGTGATAAATATTTTAAAACAATAATAATGCTATTTAAAAAATTTAAGATTGAAGAAACCATACAGGGGACCGCGACATATTTGATGAGGCCAAGCTTCAATCATGAAGCCAATAACATTTTCTGATTACTATAATATATTGCGAAAAGATCACTTTTAAGTAATTATCACCAACTTTTTAACATGCTTTTTGCGAGCCCGAATGCATCAACGAACCATTATGGATGAAAGGTGGACCAAATTTGACCGTTTGGTAGCAATTTAGATATTTTAACTAGTCTTTTCAGATCTTTATCCATATACGTAACATGAAAAATGCCACATATATGTCCTCATCATTCAATGATTTGTTGTCAAATAATTGAAGAAAATCATGGAGATTTTTTTTTTGTATATACATATATGGTTTATTTACCATATGTATTATATTATTAACATGTTGACTTGTGATATCATGGATCTAGCACTTATATTATTAATAATTATAAATTTAACAAGACTAGTAACCAGATACAAGTTATTACTTGCTGCATCGTAAAGCATATAGCGAAATCACAAAAATTAATGATTATGTAATCTGATATCGTGATTCACGAGAATCATTCATTTGATCAATACTCTCGACCGAAAGACAAATTTGTGACACGTGACAATATTAGAATAAAAATATGAAATTAAAGAAACAATATAGTTCTTACTTCTGAAATTGACAAGTACGATCAAAGGTTGAAAATACACGTGACACATATCGGTCATGAAAATATGATACCTCCAAGAAAAAAGAAAAAAAAAAAATCCCATTAGCTATTGACTTGTCCAAAGAAACTTAACTGAGGGTTCAAATCTCGTATTTTTTTTTTTTTCCTGAAGTTAGACAAACCATTACCATCAAAAGCTGGTGAATCGTTTGAAACAAATAGTAGCCGCTAAAGCTAGCGAGAAAACACATAGATGCTCGAAGCCCAAACTTGGTTAGCTCATACTCACGTCCGTCTATATATATATTACCGTTGAATAGACAACTATGATAACGGGCATATTTTTAGAGTTTTGTAAGATCATACATTATACATATTGCAACTATTCAAGCTGGTGTTGCATACTTGCATGTACGTATATATTATTGACAATGAAGATTCATATACAGAGGACAATGACCATTTCAATTAGTTATGTTTAATGTTATTTTAACGACCACTTGATCCTATGTTTAGGTATTACTCTCTTTTTATCGCTTGGCACTCATGAACAGTTTCTGTCAACTTTGTGGAAAAATGGTTGGAAAGCGTGACTTTATCTTTTAATTACTTTTATGACCCATGAAAAAATAATATTTTAAAAAAAATCCACATACAAATTGCATGGAACATAACCATATAACATAAGTTGGTCATTCCACGAATTGCTCTCATTCGCTATACAACATATATTTTCATATCGTTTACAAAAATATACATGTTCTCGTAATTCAATTAGAAAATTTGGTGGGAAATTATTTTTAACTTATAGTCGTGATAACGTTTTATGTCACTTAAATATATATCGTAATTTTTTTTTTCATTCCAAGAGTAAAAAAAACAGAAAAAAAAAACGGAAAAAGTAATTAGGTAGTTGAAAGAAAAAATAAAAGCCATAAAAGAATAGAGCGATTATCATTTGTAGAATGTCGATATCAATTTGACCAGAAAATGTATTGGATTGGTCAAGTCCGAGTAAAAACAAGAAGGCCATTATCACCCACTAAGTGACATATGTATACTTTAAGTCTAATCATATCTCCATTATGTCTTATTTTTATCTCATATATCGCCAAGTTTCTATGCTATGCTATGGATCTATCCTTTGTCTTCTTTGAAATGTCGTTTATTGCATCATATATTTATATACGCATACGTTTAATCAAGTATATATGTTTTTTGTATGCACATTTAGCCATGGCTTAGTTGTGATTTGTTTTATTTGTACTTTTCTATTTTTCTCCCAAGAATAAATATGGATTCTAGCTAATTTTGTTTTATGTAAATCCATGTTAATACTTTTTGGTCGATGCTATTATTTTTCTACATCTACATATGACCATGTGCATATATATATATATAAATGCATAATAAATATGAGTATCGTATATTCATCTAGACCTAGTATCTTAAAATCCATATGAATATGTATATGTACACAAGCTTCAACTAGTGATAATTTCTAATGCAAGTTGCTTAGTTGCTGTGGAATAAAACATTGATATCAATTGAAATTTATTTGATATATTAACGTTTTTAGCATGTTCGTTTTAGATAACTCATACTCTGTTTATTCATTAATTGTCAATGATGGTGCCTTAAATTGGCTGCATTATTTTCAAATAATATAAATACTCGTTCTCTTTGATTATGGGGATCATATATATATTCTACGACTAAGCACTAGGCAGTAGGCACCCCATACTACATAGACAGACTTGGCTTCGATATTTCTACTTCTACTTTTTGCAAATTCTCGAAAGATCAAATCAAGTTATAAATGGCCCTTAACCTGGTTTAGATTTTATCCTCCAAATTAATTATATCTTTTCCATTTTTGACTTTCTTCGTCCATTCATCGTTATTTGAAAGTACTGATCTCTTTCGCCATTACTGATTTTAGTGTTGGGACAATATCTTATATGTATGCGTATTTGAATTATTAAATTATCCTCGTTTGTAAATTTACTGAAAATCATACAGAACATTTACTTAGCGAGCTCGATGTAATAGTAATAGGTATCATACGGAATTTTTTTTTTTTCGGCCAACGATTCCATTAAGCAATTTAGCTAATACATAAGAGTTTATCATTTACATATAATAGGTATCATACGGAATAGCTAGACTGTTAATTTTGGGTCATAATAGTAAAGCATGTACCTAAATAATCACGTTTCAAAGGGACTAATCAGTTACTTCTTGAATTTTTGGTAATAAAAAAAAGTTTATAATAATGGGAAATATATGTGTGTTTTCTTACACTATCGTGGGCACATGTGAATATGTGATATAGTAAGTATTGTACTTTTTATAAACCAAAAAGCATGTGGTACGTATATCTGTAGTGTACCATTTGGATCTAAATGTCTTATCAATGTTATTCTCTTTGATTTATCCTTGAAAGGAAATATAGAAATAACCGATTAGGTAGTTTAGATACAGGCTATACAGCTGAAAGATAAAAAAAAAAAAAAAAAAAAAA
>NC_025698.1:1305856-1313496 GCF_000633955.1 Camelina sativa | reverse complement strand
AAAAAAAAAAAAAAAAAAAAAAAAAAAAAAACAATTTTTGTGAATGTTATTGTTGGGGTTTGTAACTTTGTAATAACTTTGAAAATATATGTCTTATTATTGTCATTCACATATAAACGCGTCTCATTTTAGTAGTTTAGAAAAACCCGTTTGTTTAAGTGCCTATCTGGTGTATATGTGAATCTTAATGATTTAATAAAGGAAGCAATAGTCTATAATAAGTCTCGAAAAATCAGGGGAATATTCTAGTGCCGCCAAAGTTCAAGAAGAAAAGTCCAAAACAAAAACGTTAAATTAATGTTCTTATTTTATAGGAATCTTAAAACATGATTACGTTATGATTAAAAGTGTAAATTACCTAAAGAATTGGTAATTAAGTCAGCCCACAAGCTGACGACCTCTCTTCCTTCCAAAAATTCACCTGCATTTTGTCAGTTCTCTGTCTCTTGGTTCTTTCTTTCGATTAATTAATTTACTTTTTCAGCTTAGGGGGTTAAAAAAGCACATTTAGTTAGTTTCCTTTTATTTGAAAGTCGATATGTTCGAGATTTTGTTTGACGTAATTTTTGTTGATGTATTATATTCGAATCACATGATACAATGGTTATTATATTACAAACAAATTAGGCTACAATGACATACGCTATCAATAAAAGATTACAAGACTAGTAATTTCTAATAAGAAGATTTGGTATACATTTTTAACTGTTATGACTTATAGAGTTATAGGAAAATTTTGTTACCTTACTAAGCTAGACAGCTTTCATGATCAATAATTATCTTTTGGGATTTTGAGTTGATCTTTTTATGAATACGTTAGGTTGTTTCTAAATACGTTCAAAAAAAAACCATTTGTATGTAAAAAAAAAACCTTTAATTTGTAGCGGAAAAAAAGTTTGTTAAAGAAAAAGATGAAAAGGGAACATTGCTAAAAGATCCTTGTAAGAAAAGCACGAAAAAGATACTCGTATCTGCAAAGTTTTATACTCAATTCCACAAACCATAAATTATAGTATATTTCACGTAAACGAAAAAAAAATTTCGAAAATTAACAATCGTTTGAAATGAAAAAAAAAAAACAAAAAAAAAAACGAATATCTCGCATGGGTTTTGTTTTCACTGTCGAGCGGACGATTATTCTCTTTTGCATATTTGGGTTTTTAATTCGTTGTCGTATGTTGTTGGATTTTACCTTATGAGCACGTGCATGGGTACACGTGCATTGCAGGCTTTGTTCTCAACAAACGAGAGATGTGACCTACGCCGTTGGATCGGCTTACTTCTTTGACCACTCTAATTTACGAACAATTGTATTTTATTTTGTTTGTATAGCCAAAAATATCAATATTGTATCAATCACAGCTCACAGATGTTGCTAATTTCAACCAATTAAATTGTTAAAGTACTGTATAACAATATTCAATTAATTTTCTTATTAGCCTGTTCAAATAACCTAAATAAAATATTAAATAACTTATTGAACTATTTTTCTATAGTTTGATTCATGTTCATCATCTAGATGGCATTATAATTCGCTCCTTACAAAAGATGAACTATAAGGAGTAGAACAAAGAAGGTAATTGACCGGAAGATGAAAATAAATAAATGAAAGAACGAGGGTAATAAATAATTAGATCATCATTCCAAATAGAAAAGGCAGACATGTAACTTTTTGTGTGTCATGGCGCACTGCCACTGCTAAACAAACAAATAATCAAAATATTCAAGATAATATAGTCAGGTAAACTATAGTATATACAGTTAATTTCCACTGCCATTAACTTTTAAACCAAGAAATATAAAAATTATAAAATGAAATTTTAATTATTTATCAAAATGGCTGCGACAGTTTTTACAGATCAAGGTGCTCAAATATTTTTTTTTTTAAAGAGAGAGGAAATTATATTTTATTACACATATTTGCGCTGGTGTGTAGGGTGTATGCGTGTATATATAAGTATACAACCCATACAACTTCTCTTTTGTGTTTTACTCTGGTTCATAACTACATCAGATTCTAAGTATTATTTCAAGTTATTTTCTCTTGATTACCCCTTTTATTCTCCATCTCTTATCTAAAACTTGTCTTTTGTACCTCTTCCAACAAACCTTTTTTTGTCCAGAAGAATGATAGCTGAAGATCAGACAATCTCAAGTAGTCGAGGATATGTCCACAGCTCATCAACAACTGATCTTGTTGATCACCATCATCATGAACATGAATCCCTTAATCCTCCTCTTGTCAAGAAAAAGAGAAATCTCCCTGGAAATCCTGGTAATGATTACTAAATCAAGATATAGATCACTAAATTCAACCCTAATCAATAACTTCTTCTGTTTCCCGTTTGCAGAAAAAGTCATCTTCTTGATTTGTTTTGTTTTCGATCTTGATCTATAAACATGCATGCGTTCGACTGATTAGTCTGTTTTGTTTCGTTCTCTGTAGATCCAGAGGCTGAAGTCATAGCTCTATCTCCAAAGACACTTATGGCCACAAATCGTTTCCTCTGCGAGATATGTGGAAAAGGTTTCCAGAGAGACCAGAATCTACAGCTTCACCGTAGAGGGCACAACCTCCCATGGAAGCTAAAGCAGAGGACGAGCAAAGAAGTGAGGAAACGAGTGTATGTATGTCCTGAGAAGAGTTGCGTCCACCACCATCCTACAAGGGCACTCGGTGACCTTACCGGAATCAAGAAACATTTTTGTCGGAAACATGGCGAGAAAAAATGGAAGTGTGAGAAATGCGCCAAGAGATATGCAGTCCAATCTGATTGGAAGGCTCATTCCAAGACTTGTGGGACTAGAGAGTATAGATGCGACTGTGGTACAATTTTCTCCAGGTACTTAATGTATATTCACATTTCTTCATCACAGTATAATTTTAGTAACGGGTACGAATATTTCTTTTTATTCGCAACATCAAACTACTTTTTTCCCAAGATCCTTGAACACTAGCTAGGTATACATACATGTAGGACTGTAGGAGGTCTCTCTATAGGTATAAAAGATTCTTTATGGCATAATATGATCACCTAGCTGTAAGCGCATATTGCATATTATTCTATATATATACATATATTAAAACTCACAATAAACCTAGATTTTATATTTTATCCGGTGTGGTGGTAAAAACAAGAATATGATACCTTAACTAATTAACACTATTATATCAATGGACAACACAAAACAAATTTCGTTTTATCATCTTTGTTTGTAAGTAAAATAAGATTATATGATTGTGATGTTGTTGGAAGTAGTAGCTCACGTAGGGTCTAAATAAATAATTTGAAGTATGTATTTGGTCATTCTCTGAGCGTGCGTGCGTGCCCTGCTTGATTTCTTGAATAAGACAGTTTCTTGGATTGACAGTTTTTGGTTAAAGCAAAGATGTACAAAGTCTAGTTTTCTTTTTCCTTAATTGCTAGCTATACAAAATAAGTCAGTTTCTTGGACTGCATAACTAATCAGTGTCTACACTATAAAAGACATTAATTAACGGTGAAATTAATTTTGTTGAAAACACAGGAGAGACAGCTTCATTACACATAGAGCGTTCTGTGACGCCTTAGCCGAAGAAACCGCAAGGCTAAACGCAGCCTCACATCTCAAAAGCCTAGCCGCAACCGCCGGTAGTAATCTAAACTACCATTATCTAATGGGCACACTTATCCCATCACCATCACCACAACCATCACCGTCGTTCCCATTCGGACCACCGCCATCACAACATCACCACAACCATTTCCCAATCACAACCACCACCTTCGATCATCATCATCAAGACGCCATGAAACCAGCCTCTTCGCTCTCTCTATGGATGGGAGGGAATATTAATCATCATCATGAGCAAGTGAACATCGAGGACCGTATCGCACCGCAGCCGCACTCACCGCAGGAGGATTACAATTGGGTTTTCGGGAACGCGAATAACCGCGGCGAGTTAATAACGACGAGCGACTCACTCATAACCCATGAGAATAATATCAGTATTAAGGAAAACGCAAACGCGGCAACTTCTCTTTCCGTGCCTTCTCTTTTCAGCAGCGTCGACCAAATCAGCCAAGACGCAAGCGCAGCTGCCACCGCAGCGAATATGTCGGCGACGGCGTTACTTCAAAAAGCCGCTCAGATGGGAGCGACTTCTTCTACGCCACCGACGACAACGATCACCACCGACCAATCAGCGTTTCTTCAGAGTTTTGCGTCGAAAATATCCGACCAGGGTCAGATTATAGAAGATGGTGGCAGCGACAAGTTCTTCGCTTTGTTTGGATCGAACAGTGTTGGGTTGATGAGTAATAATAATAATAATAATGGTCTTCATGAGATCGGGAACCCTAGAAGTGGCGTTACGGTCGTTTCGGGGATTGATGAACTACAAAATTACCCCTGGAAACGTAGAAGAGTTGAGATTGGGGATGCAGGAGGAGGAGGGCAGACTCGGGATTTCCTTGGGGTTGGTGTACAACAAACAATGTGTCGTTCATCCTCTATCAATGGATGGGGTTGAAACGCTTCCTAATTATGAATTTCGTCTGTTAATTATTTTTATCAAAGCTACTTCCCTTGACTAATTAATTTAAAGAATTAGATTTATGGTCATGTACATATTTCAACTTTATCCACATCATAGTTTCCTCTCTAACGCGATCTATCAACTTCCATATGAACATATCTCGTCAATCGATTTTGTGCTAATTAAAAAGGTAAACTGGTCTATTCTTGCTAATTAGTGTTCTTGTTTTTTTCTTATTTAGACAAGCATTTTCACACAAACATTGGTATTTTATTTGCATTTTTGCTTGGGAAAAGAAAGTTAAGATTCATGCATATTCATTCAATACGTGTAGAAAGGTCTTTGATTTGCTTTTCATAAATTAGTACTTAAATAAATGAATGTATTTTTTCTTTTGGTATACGTACGCATATAAAAACTAAAAAGAGTGGATCGGGAAGTGGTGGGCACAAAAGAAAAGATGGAGGCTTTTGAGCTCAATAATTCTAACTTAACTTGCAGGGCAATTCGTAGTGGAGGAAACATTTATAATAAGAAAATAGAAAATGAAGAAAGATTGAAAAGGAAAAGATAAATAAAAGAGAGACACTGGGACAAATATAGATAGTTTTTTTTCAAAGTATTGCTAGAGGTGAAACTATATGATATACGTACTCTTTCATATTGTAGAGACTTGAGAAGGTGTTTTAAAAAAAAAGATACGCAACTTATAAATAATACTTGGGGTGTGTATGGATACATAACACATTATTAAAATTCATTTTCAAGGTGACATGTTTAACTAAACTAAACTTTTAAAAGTTGAGAAAGATAATTTGTATGTTTTTACTTTTAACGATCAAATATAGTTGTAGCCTTGTAGGTTTCAATAAAAAATGTATAAATTATCAAATATTCTCGTTTCTGTCGGTTTGAGATACTTTAAAAATCTCATATTAATTTATTTGATAAGGACAAAAAAAAAAAAAAAAACACATGGGAAAGAGAGAATAGCCTGGAAAAGCTTGTTGGGCTTAAATTTATGGGCCTTTGATAATATGAACCAATAAGATTGTTGGGCTTATGATCTTAGCCCTATAATATTTTTTTTTAACTCAAATTAAGACAGAAGTTTACATACTAAAATCAAACTTTTTCAGTCGGCTGAGAAACTTTATAACCCTGGAAGATCTCTCTCTCTCTCTGTCTCTCCGCAAAGTTCAAATCTTTTCTTAGTATCTCACTGTACTTCTTACTGTACTTCTATTCTGTACAATAAAATCCAACTCGTAGACGATCGGAGCAAACCCATTGTGAAATTGGAGCGAAGATATTGAGGGACTCATCACACTAGTAATAAAGGAGACGCCTTTTGGGGTATTTTTTTCACGAGAAAAAGCTTATGGCGGAGTCGGGTCGGGCCATTCAATTGGTTTACGTTGATGAGGATGGGAAGTTGAAGACGGACACGGAAGCCATCGGCGCTCTTCAGAAGCTTAAGGGTCCTGTCGCTGTTATCTCTCTCTTTGGTAAAGCTCTCCAGGGCAAGAGTTTCATCTGGAATCAGGTTTCTTTTTTCTACTTTGATTCAGGGTTTAGGGTTTTAAGTATTGCTTTCGTTTTTTGCTTTCCTTGTTTTGTACTCTTCGATAGATAAAAGGACAATGCTTTTGGCTGTAATGATAATTCTGATTATGTAAGTGAAAGTCTGGTTCTTAATTTGTGGAAATCGTATGGCTTATTTCTGTTTCTGGCATCAATTTGTATGTGGCAAAATCATATACCTCTCTCTCTATCATTGATGCATGGTCTTAGTCACTGAAACTTTGAGTTGAGAATGTCTGATTTTTTAATGTTGATCTATGTAGCTTCTTAGCAGGAGCATTGGATTTGAAGTTCAAACTCTTCACAGGCCATGCACCGGAGATATATGGATGTGGATTGAGCCGGTGAAGAGGATTTCAGAAGATGGCACCGAATATAACTTAGTGTTACTCGATGTCGAAGGGGAAGGCTCAAAGGGTATACAGGTTAGTTTTGTTTTTTACCTTATCAAAGAAATAAGTCTTTTGGAGAAAAAAAAATAGGTCTTTTACTTTAGGAGTAAGCAGCCTCATCAGAAGTTTATTGCTTTGATATGTTAGGCTACACGCAACAGCCAGATATTCTCCTTGGCCATCCTCCTATCAAGCGTCTTTATCTATGGTCCGGTAAATAATAGACTGAATTTTTCTCTATGGTGTAAGTTTTTTGTTAATACACGCTTAGTATTTGTAAAATGACACAAATGTTGCCTCATGTTTCAGACACTTGGTGTAAATGACATTGCACTTGATCTCTCTTGTCTACTTGAGATTAGCAATCACGACCATGCTGGAGAAGCTAAGGGCAATACATTTTCCGCGCTTGGGCAGTTCTCTCCCATGTTTGTTCAACTTATGACGGTGATCATTTTCCCTTGTCATATTTTTATACTTTTCAGGGCATAGAGTCAGCTATTCTTGATGTTTATCAACGATGTTTCACTTCTTTCTTATCAGGACATTAACTCAGACACAGTCGAAGGTGGAGAAGATGTAACGAAGAATAACAAAGTGGGTTAATCCTCTCCTTGTCTTTCTTAAGATTTTATTTTTTGGATCCGGGAAATCAGTATTTTATAAATACCGCTAGTGCATCACTCTGGTCCTTAGTACGATGAATAATGCTGAATTTTCTATCCCCTAATTGAATCTCAGATTTTACTATGTTCTGTTTTTTTTCTCGTGACCGATATAACTTGTTTGCGGTTTTGTAAATAGTGTGAAAATCTCCGGCCCCAGTTTCTCTATGGTATCAATGCCCTTCTGAAGTTTGTTTCTGAGAGAGTAAGGCCTAAGCAACGAAGTGATACCATCGTCACAGGGCCGCCTCTTGCTAGTTTTACAAAGTCTTTTTCAGAAAATGTTAACAACAATGTCGTGCCCAGTATTTCTTCTTTATGGCAGGTAATTACTGATCTAACCAAGTGCCAAGTTTTTGACTTTTAGGTGTTTCTCATCAAATTTTTATGTCTTGGACTTAATCATGTTCTGATGCATCATCTGTATTTGCAGTCTGTAGAGGAACTAGAAGGTCGCAGGGCCCGTGATACAGCAACTGA